>NW_021941392.1:0-50000 GCF_902148845.1 Salarias fasciatus | reverse complement strand
CTGTAGCTCCGCCCTTTTGTCCGGTGGCGCTGCTCTTTTTCCCTCTCGTGCACAAATTTGGGATGTACTTCATGCTACGTGCGGCCGTTCCTCAAAAGCACTGCGAGTGCGCCGTGCCTCTTGGAGGATTTTAAAATTTAGAGGCGTGCAGGTTGGGCCTGGTGATGACAGCAGCTTGCTAAAAGCTCCTGGAGGTGATTATCCAAGCTAAAGGCTCCCAGGGGACAGTTAAACCTCACAGCTCAGTGTGTCTGCATCAGCCTGGCTGCCTCTCAGCATATTCTCACAGCTTCATGGGTCAGCGAGAGAGGGAGGCAGAGTGGAGGGGAGAGGAGCTTCGATTAATTATTGAGGAATCCGACACATGGCTTCTCTCGCTCTTCATTCTCCCTCTGACCTACATAGTGAACCACCTGATCCGGGCTCCAAAACAAACCTATTGACATCCAGCCTGCCGCCTGGCAGTGCACGGCGCCGTGCACGTGCACGTGCATGCTTGCATGTCGCATCAGACGGGAAAAGACGGAGCAGAGTGGAGCAACGAGGAGCAACGAGGGGCGAACAGAGGTGAAGATTCCAGGTGATGGTTTGAGCGCCCTGATCCGTCCTGCTAATGTACCCAACCAACACAAGCTCACTGGAGACTAGCCAGAGTGTGTGTGTGTGTGTGTGTGTGTGTGTGTGTGTGTGTGTGTGATGTACATTCATGTGTGTCCATGTGAGGCATTAAGGGTCTGCCGGGGCCCCAGACCATGCTGGGATGGAACAGAATGTTGGGTCAGAGGTTAAAATCACCTCCCTGGTTTTTCTCTGTTTCATGGCATTCCGTTTTGGCACACACACACACACACACACACACACACACACACACACACACACACACATACATACACACACACACACACACACACACAGAAAGAGAAAGCCAACTAATGCAAACTCTTCACAGGCGGACTTGGAAAGAAAAGGTGTTTTTTGTGAATAGAAGACTAAAAAAATAAGCATAATTACAAAATGATGAGAAGTAGAGGCTACAGTGACAGCACTTTCAGAGCTGCTGTTCAGGCCATTAGCTTTAGCATTAGCTCTATTAAACGATAATGTTAATATTCACCTACAGTGGTGCCCAACCCCGTTCCTGCAGAGCCCTGATCCATCATCTTCCAGCTCTCTCCCTGCTTCAACACGCCTGAGTCTAATGATTCTGTCCTCACCAACAACCCAGCGGAGCCCAGTAGAGCCTGTAAATGCAAGCAGTGTTGAAGCAGTGAGAGAGCTAGACCATGCTGGATCGGGGCTCTGCAGGAACAGGGTTGGAGAACACTGGTCCACAGTGTGTGTGACGCACCAGCACTTTCTAAATCTGCTTCTGTCAACAAGTTGAAGAATTTTTCAACCGACAGCATTAGTTCATGATGACATCCTTGTCTTGCCAGAAGCACCGACATCCAGATTATAGAGCATCTCCCTCCCATGAGCTGACCTATCTTCATTTGAACATTGATTATTGGACTGACTCATACACTAAACGTATGTGTTCCATCACGTCCCAAATGAGGGGAATCAGTTAAACGTAACTTATAATGAAAAATAAATTTACTACCACCATCAATTAGAATAGAATAGAATAGAATAGACTTTATTAATCTCACCACGTAAAAAATTGTACAGGTACAGAGGCTTGTAGGACACGGGGGGGGGGGAATGATGAAAGGTGCAAATAAAGAATAGGAATAAGTAATAGTGCAAATGGTAATACGAGTAATAATAGAAATCTCAAAGAAGAAAAGATCTAACTATATATTCACATATATGTACAAATACACTTTTAGTGCCGCAGAATGAGTGCTTAAATAAAGTGTCCTTGATTTCTTAAAGGTGCTGTAGGCAGGATTTGGCATCTCCGCCATCTTGCTTAGGGTTACCTAAGCAAGATGGCGATTTGACCCATCTAAGATGGCGATTGGAAACCCAGCACAGCCAATCCTGTCCTGTTTTCTCTGACATCACGGCCTTACGCAAGTTAAGCCCCTCCCACAAGAACGTGTGACGAATGCTGCTCGACCAATCACGGTTAGAGCCTCAGGGGCTCTTCTGATTGGTCAAAGATACCTGGAGCTGTGAGATTCCTTTTCAGCTCAGAACAGAGACAGATGGAAACGCTGCGTCCTCGCGGTAGAGCAATTATGCTACACTCCTAAAGGATTATCAATGGATACTCTAACATTTAATCCAAAGAAAACACAGAAAAATTAGCATTGACTAGCAAAATCCTGCCTACAGCACCTTTAAAGGGGTTATAAAGTGACAGTGATCACAGGATCTTAAAAGGTTATTGCACATCTTCTGTGCAGTAGAGTTGTACAGTCTGGCAGCGGTGGGGATGAATAACCTGCGGTAGCGCTCTCTCATGCTCTCAGTGTCTCAATCACTATCAAAACACATTATCAATTCGTATACCTATTGTGTAGTTTAATTTACAGCTTCCCTCCTGCAGCCGTGGACCTGCAGGTGTTGAAAGTGGAGCTGGCGGCGGAGGATGTGCATGCGGTGGCGTGGGGCCGGGGAACTGGACGCCCGGAGCGGCCGCTGTGTGAAACAATGGTGGAGCTGTGACATGACGGGATTCCCCTGCATTCCCTGTTTGGCTGAGACACAGAGGCCAGGCGGCGGCCCGGACTGTTTGCACGCAGCCCGTTTGTCATGTGCAGGAAGGAGCGCCACGGGGCACGCATGTTTACATCCGTGCACAGAGGCGTCATTGTGGCCGGGCGCCCGTGAAGCGATAGGATGAAATGAAAAGCAGAAGGAGCACCGCAGCCCTCCCGCAGGATTAGAGACGCGGCCGCTCGTGGTTTCCGGCGAATGGGTGACACCTAACTGCTGATGTGATGTGTGACCGCACCAAGCAAGGTATTGTGTAACCGGTTACGCAGTGCGGAGATGTCGGACCTTACGCAACAGACCCAAATATCTGCTCGCACGCACATATTCAAGCATGTTTTCACCCACTTTACACACTCTGGAGGAATGGGGTCAAAGACAGCAAGCTAGCAGCTCTGCTGCTGCTCCCCCCCCAAAAAAAACTCTCTTTCAGTGGATCAACCCAAGTCTTCAGCCACATAAACTGGAAGCAAACGTTCCGCAAGTAAATTTCACTTGAACTTGTGGAGAGTCGACTCATTTACGCAACCACAAGACCTAAACAAGTGAACGATGATCGATGAGGCGCGGCTGACCTGGCTCAGCTGCTCCGAGGAGTCTCCTGATTGGACGGATGAGTTATACTCATGACGAGACGGTCAAAGGAGCCAGAAGTTAATCTGTTGTGCAAATCTTGAGCGAGTATCATGGGAACGTCAGTCTCTTATTGAGTCACAAGACAAACTTTGACCTAGCTGGCTTTGAGTCGATGTGAAATACGATCAGTCAATGTTCTGAATCGGTGAGATTTATTAGTGGTTCGCTCATGATGTTGTGTTATCGGCGTGAAATGTGGATTATTTGTAGATTGCTGATCAGATCTTATCAGTCCCATTGATCCCCGGCCCCCAGTGGAAGCAGAGACGACTCGTCCTAGAGACACAGATTCAGCTCACATGCAGGTTTTACTGCACGCTCAGGACAGGGAGAACATGCAAACTCCTCTGCGAAGACCTGACAGCGCGCTGTTTATCTTACATATATATTTAAAACGTAGCGCTGAACAATCCAGATCGGTCTCCACAGCTTCCGTTTTTTTTTTTTTTTTTCTGTGTATTTAAACTTTAAAGCGCAGATGTTAGACGTGAGCTCTGTACATGAGGGATTCGCCTCTCACTGACCCGTTAATAATGACAACAAAGGGATAACCACCAGCAGGGCACAACACACACACACACACACACACACACACACAGCATCACCATGTGCTATATATAAAGAAAGAGCATACGCTTAAATCCACACGACCCCGACGGCAGATAACACGCAATGCTCTCTTTACATTTTTATGCTTGATGCAGCACACTCTCCCCGCACACACACACACACACACACACACACACACACACACACACACACACACACATACATACACACGTCTGATCCACCGCTGGAGGAAAACCTCCGTTTTCTTTTGAATTCCAGCCTGAAAAGCAGTTAATCTGATCCAACTTGAGAAAGTGGAACTTGCTCAACACGACGGATTAAAGCTGTTGGAGTCGTTCCCTCTCGCATAACACAGGGCGCCGAAACAACGTCAGTGTTTGTGAGTCAGTAGAATGACAAAATAAGCTGAAATAGGTCAGCTCCGGCAGCCTGTCAGCTACGGAACCAAGACTGTTAACGCTGCCATCAATGCAGATTATAAATTCACGCCTCCTGAGAGATAAATGTGGGTATGACTTCTCCTATCCTGACCTTTACACAGAAGGGAAATGGCTTTGATAGGATAGTGAGAAAATAATTAAATAGGTACAGTCCTGCTTGCTACTGTTTTCACCTCTGAAGCTTGTGTATATAATGTAGACAGATAAAACACAGATAAAACCAAAATACAGCTTTTTGACAGTTCACACTGAGGAACCATCAGGCTGTGGAGCTGCTTTACTCCCTCTGGTACTGGAGGACTTGACCGTATCACAGGAGTCATGAAATCAGAGGATTATCAAGAGATTTTAGAGGAACATATGAGACACAGCGGCAGAACCAGACGTCCTCTCGTATGGAACCAGGTCCCAGTTTCAGTTCAGAGGCTGACACAGTCTCCCTCTCCTCTGAGTGAAGCTTCCAGTCCGAGCTGCTTCAGGCCTGATTGGACCAGTTTCCAGGAGAAGCTGCTCTGGGTTCAGACTGCTGGGAGACCTGGACTTTCTCCAGGTCTCGCTATTGAACTTCACTGACGTTCTGTCTTTCTCTCTTTAGATAAGTTTAACGAGAACAGTCACCACTAAGTTTCAACAACTCTCATGCAAATAGTGATCCATTTATTCTTGGATATATGACTTCTGAGTGTTTCTCAGAACAAAATATGTTATTGCTAATGGCTGTTTGCATCCATATGAAACACAGAACGATAAGTCTTACTGTATGTATTTATATGTACTGTCATCAATATTCCACTTAGCGTTTTTATTTCCCCATTATATTTACATTAAATACTGCAATGAAAGTTTGTTTTAATCAAATAAGGAACAGATTTACAGCCTAACTCATTCAGCTTTTTATGTTTTGTCACAAAAACCGAAAGGTAAAAATGTTTTCATATCCAGATGCCTCCTCACCACAAAGTTTGAAAAGTGCTGCTCTAGCAGAAAGACGCTCAGACTGTCGTTTGGTTTTCCACCACCAAATACAAGATAAATATGGTAATAAATAATAATAATACTTCAATAATACAGAAATGTCAACTCTCAGCTTGGATCTGTGCTTTTATGTCGTACCTTAATTTAGGTTCATATTGAGTCTTTTGGGTTAGGGTTAGCTTTAGCTGCAGTCAGTCCTGTCTCATCTTTCCTGATATATTTTGTTCCCAGTTTGTCCCCCTGCTTTCTAACCTGCCTTCCTCTCTTTCTACAACTGTTGCCTCCGCCCTCGGCTTCACCTGTTCTCCCCTACCTCAGGTCCAACCAGTCTCCCCTTGTCCTGCTGTGTGTGTGTGTGTGTGTGTGTGTGTGTGAGAGGTTTTAACAGGACCGTCTCTTTTGCTGATGACACTGTCTTCTGCAGAGCCAGCATGACCCTCTTCTATACCCGTATTCTGAAAAATGCAAGAGGCTCCAACCGACACGAGACGCTGAACAAAAAGTGGAGAACGGTCCATAAATATCCGGGCGCTGCCTGGCTGCGTGGCACGCAGGCCCGGCGCAGCACTCCGCCTCCGTGCAGCATTGCGTGATGCTTTCTGCGCTCGACATGATGTGGGATGTCAACCATAAACGTCTCTTTACGGGCCCGAGTGTGTGTTCATTCAGCTGCCTCTGGGCCCTCCCAACAACAGCGATGTCTAATCATGTTTGTTTGTCTTCTATCCATCACCCCCCCCCCCCCCCCCCCAGCCCTTCCATTCCACTCGTCTTCCTCTCTGCACCCCGCCTTTCTTCAGCTCTCTCTCTCTCTCTCTCTCTCTCTCTCTCTCTGTCACTCAGTGTGGATGCTTCGTCTCTATCGTCGCTCACTTCCTCCCTCTTTCTGCAGTTTTCCCTCTGATGCAGGCAGGCCACGGAGGATAGCGCTCCGTCTTTCTCTGAGAAGTTTAACCTACTTACAGCACAGCTGTCTGATGAATAATGGAGGAGAGACAGTTACTATCAGCAGGGTCCCGCCTTTGATCTGTGCTCCTCGCCTCCTCTCTCCTCTCCGCTCCCGTGTTTCTCCTCGCCTGCTTTTTCCTTTCAGCCCTCTTCTCGGTTCACGTTCTGCTCATAATCTCTACAAACATAAAAAATGAGAGCTGCAGCACATCATAGTCTGACATTAAGCCACCATTTTTCACATCGATTGAAAAGAATCTGCATTCTAAAAGGAAAATGTGTTTTGTTTAATCAATCATCTCCACCATGAGGAAGGAGGAAGTGCACGTCATCGACCCTCTTGGGGAGATTACTTCTCCGTATTTAACCCATCCTGTACATTCTAGGAACGGTGGGCTACAACAGCTGGTGGGGGTCAAGGGTCAAGCTCATTGGGCTTGACTGACCGCGATGGTGACCTGTCACTGTGGGATTGAAACCTGTGAACGCCTAATCCCCGCTCAGCGTCTCTGACCTCTAGACCAGATTACGTGGTGGAATTGCCTGTTTTCATTGTGTGAACTGGGAGGATTGCTCTCACGGATCAGGGGCTTCGTGCGTCTGAGCCCTGCAGGAGGACGGCGCCGACCCCTCGGAGGATGAGATGAGGAGGTGAAGACGGCGACGAAGACCTCTTTCTGTTACGTCTAATCAAGTGTTTAAATGTTTCATGTGCATTTTAAGTTGAGTCACAGTCATCCATGTTTAATCCAGTGGTGCACTTCCTGTTTTAGTTGTAGCTCGTACCTTTTTCCCCTCCGGCTTCAGATCTGACTCAGTTCGTATCTGAGGTCAAAACTCATGAAGTTCCACCTGAGCTGTGGATGCAGGGTGTGATTCCTGATCACTCAGACCAGCTCCCGTCACTGGAGCGCAGACTGAAAGTGAGAAACAAGCCAAGTAGATCAGGTCTGACTGCTTTGCCCCCGAACCACCGTTCACTCTGACAGACCCGAGGTCAAGACACACTGAAAGATTAACAAACAAAAACTGTAACATCTTTTTCCCCATGGAGTCTGGCTTTGGAGGAGTCCGTTCAAACTCTCCATTATAATGTTTCTACATTTCAAGCTGTTTATTCTTTACTATTTACCAATTATTGTATTTTGCACCTGAATGGAGAGTTTCAAAATGAATTTTAAGAAGTGTAATCCAGTAATCCTGTGTCTGAGCAGCTGAATTCAATCCACTGATGGTCCGCTGGACTGTTCTCTGCTGTGAACCTCAGCCTGTTCGCCCTCAGGCTTCCTTACATTTAGAGTAACATACTCCTGACATAACGCAAGACTGAAACCCCTTTCAACCAAATGCCCTCTGCCGGGCTTTAATACGTTAAATTACGAAGCAGAACGCCCTGTGGCCATTGATGCCAATTAAATAATACACGTGTTCATGTTGTGTTTGTAATTCTTCAGATGAAAATACTGAACTGTGTCAGTGTTTATCTGTTCTTCATGATAAATTGCATTAAAGCATCATTAGTTCACTAGTTGACCTACATATAATGGACAGCGCTCAGACCGAAGAGCGCCGTGCACGTGTGTTTGTGGTCATCATTCATCCAGCATCTGTTTCACCTCGTTCAGAGGAAGACGGCCGCCCATGACCTGCTCTATAATCTGCAGATTACCTGTAAGCCTCTCCAACAACATAACTTTATTCATCGTGTTGCTAAAAATGGCTTCTTCTTCATGAAGTTTACTGAGGAGAAAAGTCTTGAGCGTATTGTCTCAGAGCTGGTCACACAGGATTAAATTCTACTGTTTCTGCAGCTCTATGAAGAAAACACAGTGATAGAAATCAGAGGAGACACAACAGAAGAAAGTCACGTTGAGCTGAAAACCACAGACAGAACACAGAGTCAGGCTGAGCATTTCTGCTGAACTCAGCAGTTCCAACCTGGAAAAGAAGGATTATTAATCATAATATTCTCTTCCATCAGCATTCTGCACTTCTTCTGTGATTTGTTGACAATAATAACAAAAAAATCCCGGAATGTTGGAGTTTTGAATGCAGAACATGAAAAACAGACCCTGCTAGAGGGAGGAAGATGCTCTAAAATGTGGATGTTAGAGTCCGGAAGATCTTTTATAATCTGGATGTTCGGGGAGGAAGATGCTGCATGGACGGATTGAGAGGAGACGCGATTGGAGGATGATGTCGGTGCGTCTCTCCCTCCGCCGCCCTTCACTCATGCTCCATCAACCTCACTTTCCTCCTCTTTCACACATCTCTGCTCGCAGCGTACGCTGGAGCTGAAGGTCAACGCTACATCCACCACGCACAACACACAACTCCAACAGCGGAGAAGAGCAGCAGGATGCTTCAGAGGATCCAGCTGTCGACCTCTCACCAAACCATATGGAAACATAAGGGACTCATGCTAACAGGCCAGCGTTTCACAGTTCAAGGTGACAGATGTGACATTTACATTAAAGAACGGTTCAGTGGTCAGTTCATATGTCAGCTGACTCCCTTAGTCTCCAGAGTCTCCTTTCAGTAAGATAACTATGATTAAACTCAGATAAAGAAAAGAGCTGTATTTATTACAACAATGCTGATTTACCTCCATGAGTGGAAAGAAACAACTGAAAAGTCATATTGAATGTTGGAGAACAGTTAGAGAACAGTACCACTGTGCTTTGGCAGTATGGAGTCTGGGGCCCCTTGTTAAGGGCCGTCCGGTCTCTGTATGACCGGAGTAGGAGTCTGGTCCGCATTGCCGGCAGTAAGTCGGACCTGTTCCCGGTGCATGTTGGACTCCGGCAGGGCTGCCCTTTGTCACCACATCTGTTCATAATCTTTATGGACAGAATTTCTTGGCGCAGCCAGGGGCCGGAGGGGGTCCGGTTTGGTAGCCACAGGATTTCATCTCTGCTTTTTGCAGATGATGTTGTCCTGTTGGCTTCATCGAACCTGGACCATCATGCACTGGGGTGGTTCGCAGCCGAGTGTGAAGTGACAGGGATGAGGATCAGCACCTCCAAATCCGAGGCCATGGTCCTGGACCGGAAGAAGGTGGTCTGCCCTCTCCAGGTCGGTGGAGAGACTCTGGCCCAAGTGGAGGAGTTTCTTGGGTATCTTGGGGCCGAAAGACAAAGTTCTCGATTTACCAGTCAATCTACGTTCCCACCCTCATCTACGGTCATGAGCTTTGGGTCATGGCCGAAAGGACAAGATCCCAGATACAAGCGGCTGAAACGAGCTTCCTCCGTAGGGTGGCTGGACTCCCTTAGAGATAGGGTGAGGAGCTCAGTCACCAGGGAGGAGCTCGGAGTAGAGCCGCTACTCCTCCACATCCAGAAGAGCAGCTGAGGAGGCTCGGGCATCTGGTTAGGACGCCTCCTGGACGCCTCCCTGGGGATGTCCCACCGGGAGGAGACCCCGGGGAAGACCCAGGACACACTCGAGGGACTATTTCTCTCACCTGGCCTTGGAATCCTCAAGGAAGAGCTGGAGGAAGAGTCTGGGGACAGGAAGTCTGGGCATCCCGCATCCCTACTTAGACTGCTGCCCCCACAACCCAGTCCAGATAAGTGGTTGAAAATGGATGGATGGACAAAAATAACCGCAACAAACTCGGTTCATTTACCATCAGGTCCAAAAGTTCACGTATGTCCAAACTGAACAGTGTGAAAGCTTTTAGCTTTGTCGCTGAAACCCTTTAGACACATCTGCAAACGTTTCAGGGGTTTTTAATGATAAAGTATATTTTCTGGGATCGTTAGGCTTCACTAACAGGACAAAGTCAACTGAAAAGACTTCTTTTTCATTCATATTCATTTTTATAGCCGAAAAGCTTCGTGTTTATGCGTCAGCGTTGTGAAGTTCACGTCAGAACTGCTGAGCAGAGGTCCTCGTGGTCCAGCAGCAGCACACAGCTGGATCTGGTCTTCATTCTGGCCTCAAGCATTAAATGTGGCATAATAACAACTGGAGAAAACTCTTTGGAAAACTCACTGTTTTTTTTCTTCTTAGAACAAAGAGATGTTGAAAAGCAATTTATATATTTTTCCAAAAACTTTAATAAGTTAAACATTTTGAGGGAAAATTGTGTTACTTCAACAATATCCTGCTCAAGACAGTGAAATGTCCGATAACAATGTCCTCCAACATTCAACACATTGCCCACATACTATGCTATGCTATGCTTTGCTAATGTTATTTCTCTAGTGAGGTGTTTAGCACTGGAAACACACTTTACCTGTTATCTTGATATTTGTCTGTCAGATACAGAATGTGATGAAGAGTTATTTCTGTACTCGTTCACATCTGCTCGTTTCTTAACCTGGACTCATTCCTACACTTTCTGCATTCATGTGTGTTGGAAGGTGTAAGTGTGTTTGCGTAATATTTTGATGGATGGGTTTGATTTGGGGTGAAAGCATGTTGTGTTTTCATGCCAACAGCAGTCAGCGTGGATGATTTCAAAAACTCAAACTAATCCTTCAGTTCCTCAGCTGCCATCTGCTTTTACCGAAACAGTGGAGAAAACAGGATGTTTTAATAAAAACTGCCAACTTCGGGGTCTGGTTAGAGACAGCGGCGCTGTGACGCTGTTATCGCGAAGAAAGAATCCAGTTAATTAAAAGTTCCCATTATTAGAGTGGGAAATTCCTACTTAAAGCGGGTTTAGCAGCCTGGAACACTCGGCTCCACAGCTGGAGGTGGAGGAGGCGGAGGCTCGCCGGTCGAGCTGTGCAGGAGTGAAACACCTGGGAACGCAGGCAGAAGGTCCATTCTTCACTTCATTCTGCTCACTGATATGATCCCATCCATAATCCTCCTGCTCCTCGTCCACATTGCTACTGTCACGAACAGTTCAGCCACTAGGGGGCAGCACAGCCTGACGCCGTGGCTCCACCGCAGTTCAGCCCATCGACTGACAGAACAACAAAAAGCTCCATGTTTACGAGCTTTCTGTTTCACTGGCAGACGAGAAACACGAAAGGAAAGGATGCGATTTTCATTGATTAGAGAGTCTGTGGCTCTTCTGATCAGAAACATCTCAAACATCAGAGGATTTCACACCCTGTCTCCTTGGAAGAAACTCTCCTCTCATCTACTGCCACGTTTAACCCACTAACCCCCATCCACATCTCCATCGTCTCCATCGCCATCATCACCGCCGCCCCTCCTCCTCAATGGCCTCCTCAGATTTAATGCCCCGCATCGATTAACAGGCAGCGATGATGTCTTCCCCTTTTCTGCGCTCATATTTTAAGCGGCAGCTAATCAATGCAGACGAGCAAGGACACACTGTCGCTTAACGGGACGCGGGGTCAGCCCCATCGCCTCCGGGCGTGAGAGGGTGGATGGATGAACGCATGAACGGGCGCTAATGTGCCAAGTAACCATGCAAAAAGTCCTTTCTTCTTTAATGCACTTAACAGCTTAATGTCTGAGACGGTCAGGCTTCACGGTATGGAATATGTAGGCGACAGGATTTCATCGTATAAGAAAGACAATATTGTATTTTACACTTTGAAAAGAAATTTAATCATGACTAATCGCTTCATTTGTGTTCTTGTAATCAACACACAAAGCCACCCCTTTTATGCACAAAGATGTCTTTATCTGAATCTTTTAACTTGAGTGCAGCAGTTTCTCATCAGAAAACACTCACGAATGTGGAATTTGAACCATCCAACTTTTTCAAGTTGAGCTGCTCAAGGGTCTGAGCGGCTGCCAGTCCCAGTTTCTCTCTCTGTGTTGATCGTTCCAGAACATCGACGCCACAGGAGGATGTTTGTAACATCTTCAAGCTGCAGATGAAGAATCTAACCCCCATAATTCACCTGGACCGAACAGGGAGGAAAAAACAATGAATTCTCAGTGACAGGAACATTTGTTTTCTCTACTATTTATTTACTTTGAGCCAATTTCAAACCCTAATTCTGTGATTAATCGCAACTAAAAAAAAAAAAAAAAGCTGACAGCCCTCCATGAATTAATCACGATTAATCTGATTAAAACTGACAGCCCTACCAAGAAAACACCGGGAAGACGTTCCCAGAGGAGCAGCAGGACACATGGAAAAAGACAATGAATGGGATTCAATGAATTGAAAAAGAATCAATAAATACATATTGAAAGATGGAAATGCACATTCTTCTTCCTGTTTATGATTATGATTATGATTATTATTATTATTATCATTATTATTATTATTATTATTATTATTATTATTATTATTATTATTATTATTATTATTGCTGTTGTTGTTAGTTTTTTAAAATTAATAGTAACAATAATACAAACATAATAAATACAAAATCTCACTGTTAGTGATTTCAAAATATTCTATTTCAGGAATTTTTGGGGAAGCACGCGAAGGGCAGATAGATGGAGCTCGAGACACACATACGCACGCACTCTCTCACATACACACACACACACACACACACACACACACACACACACACACACACACACACACACACACACACACAGAGGTTACCACAGGACACTGCTGGACTCACCAACCAGCAACAAGCGGCTCCAGACAGCCTCTCTCTCCCCGGACCGCCGCGGTGCTCTGCCCGGACTCTCTCGCTTCTCTCGGTCCTCCCCCCGGACCTTTCCCGCTCTCTCCCCCCCGGACTGCCTCGCTCCCTCCCCGGCCGTGCCGCTCGCTCTCCGGCGTGCCCCTCTGGAATATTCGGCCGCTCGGGGAGTTCCTCTGGACCGTGAACCGGACCCGGTCTCCCGCCTCTCCCCGTCTCCTCTCTGTCCTCTGACTCTGGGACATTCGGGAGCAGACCGGGGGACCAGCCGCTCGGACTGCCGCCGACACGGAGCTCTGCTTTCCGGCTTCCCTCCGGCGGCTCCCGGGAGAGACCCGGAGCGGCTCTCCGGTGCCCCGGTACCGGCCCGCGGGGTGTTGATCTCCGGGGTTTTGTGTGTTTAGCGGGGACTCGGTTGGATCCGGAGCACTTGTGGCTCTCGGTGCGGGCTGCTGGCCGGACCAGGGGCGTGCAGGACGGGGAAGTTGGTGGAAGTTGGCGGTGCGGTCCGCGGTCCCCGGTGCTCGGTCCCCGGTCCCCGGTGCTCGGTCCCCGGTGCAGGAGGTCACCTCCTCCGCTCCTCCTCCTCCTCCTCTCCCCTGAAGATGTGAGCGGTCCCCTCTCCTCCTCCTCCTCCTCCTCTCCCCTGAAGATGTGAGCGGTCCCCCCTCCTCCTCCTCCTCCTCCTCCTCCTCTCTCCTCCTGTCTTCCTCCGGACCGCTCGGCTCCTCTCTCCCGGGGAGGAGGTGCTGCCGGACCGGGAGACATGTACGAAAGCCTGGACGTGGTGGGTCTGAGCCCCGGTCCCGGCCCCGGCAGCCCGAGTCCCGGCTCCTTCCTCAGCATGGACTACTACCACCGGCCCCCGGGGCTGGGGCCGGACAAGGGGCTGCTGTCCGGGGCGGCGGGCGGCGGGGCGGCGGGGCTCCAGCGGCCGTTCGGAGGGTCCCTGGTGTCCGGGAGGCACTGGAGCGGATCCAGCCACTGTGAGTCCAACCCGATCACCGACACTTTAATCCGATCACCGTTCATCTGGTCACATTTCCAGTCAGATCACAGTGCTGTTTCTCCTGACCTCCAGCTCTGTCTGAACCTTTAACAGATCAATATGTCAACATTTAGAGACCAGGCGGTTTTCCCTGAACTGGAGCTCCGCTGCTTCATCCTGCTGCATGTCGGATCGTTTTCAGTGGAAGTTTCTGGCTGTCAGAGGAGGATGTGAAATCCAGGGGCCCGTCTGGTGGCCCCTAAGGCCCCCTATAGTCTGAACTAGCGCTGTTAAACATTAATTTGTTGTATCATTATTTCCATAGTGAATCGCAATTAATCACACTTTGAATTGTATTTTTTGAACGGTGTTGTTTTGCATTTGAAATCAGTTTTCAGTCCATAGTAAAGCATCCATCAATCGGTTTTAAAGTCATTGTTGAAGTTTCAGCTTGGAGACTTCCTGTCTTGTTTGAGAATCAAACACAGAGAAAGAATTTCCTTTTCGACCTTGTTGGATTTTCTTTCAAAATAAAGCACCATGTAGACCAACTTCATATAATGTCTATGTTAGAAATAGTTTTCAGACTGAAAAGAGCCGGAAGCCTAATTATGTGAGTAATCATGATTTAAATAATTTGTCTTTAGTCATTAATTAATCTCGATGAATGTGAATAACTCTGACAGCCCTAGATTCTACTCTTCCAGTAAGGTTATAAATAAATATAGGATATGATAATTCCATTTTGAGTAACACTGTTCAACCTATTCACAACTAAGAATGATGGATGGATGGATGGGCGGGTGATGGATGGATGTGATATTTTGGCCTCCTGGAGGGCAGCTCTCTCACACCTGGGACACTCGGCAGCCCCCCCGGCCCCCCTCCTCGTCAGCTGCCCCTCCATTGATCGCCGGGCTGCTGGATGTGGAGTTGAAGGCTGACCTTTGCCGGAGTCGCCTCCTTTTGTTTGGGCTCAGTTGGGGAGGTTGGATTATATAACGGCACGCTAAAGGAGTCCGCGGCCCCGGCCTCCCTCCCGGCCGCCTCGCCGCTCCCTCCAGGATTTGGTTGTGGCGTTCTGAGTGGATGGATGGCCTCGAACGAAGGCAGTGGGTCGGGAGCTGCCAGCTCTGAATGAGGTTCATCCTGAGCCGCGGCTTAGCGCTTCTCACGAAGGTCCTCAGCACAGATTACATAAGCTTTCAGAGCCGCTGTTTACAGACGTGATTAATCAGTCTTTATGATGAGAGGCTCAGTGGCATCTTTGGCTTTCAGGCTCAGTCAAACAGGAACTTTTGTTTAGGGTTGTATCATTAGGGAATCAGTGCTGCTCTTTTCCAGCAGCGACTTTCAGGTGTTTCAGACGTTTTTAAAGGGAAGGGTGGGGATTTATTGACGTGTCATGAAGCCAGGGTTTTGTGAACTGCTATAAACATGGGCTCTACCTGGTTTTAAAGCGCTGTAAAAGGTGTGATTATCTTTCACTTCCAGGTGATTTCAGCCGTCCTGATCGTTCCTCCCGTAATGTTCTCTTATCTGGAGACAGTCAGTGCTCAGCAACGCTCTCTGTGGCTGTTGTATAATCACCAAAAAGGAATTTTATGATGGTCGGCTTATCCTTTTTGTGTCTGTTTACATAAAGGATGATGGGAACCGTGGAAAACACAACTTTTTGCAAACATTTGGGCTCCGTCTCCGTGTGCCTGCACCATGACTGTTTAGAAGATTCTTCTTCTGCACATGCTCGGTAGATAAACAGTAGCAAACATGGAGGTCACGACTCCCAGTCCAGATTCTCCTGGTCCTGGTCCTGGCTCTAGTCCAGATTCTCCTGGTCCTGGTCCTGGCTCTAGTCCAGATTCTCCTGGTCCTGGTCCTGGCTCTAGTCCAGATTCTCCTGGACTCGGTAGTTTTAGAGTTGACATTCACCACGCTAACAACTTCCATGTTCTCTCATTGCTAACGTATAGAGTGTTGTTCTCTGCAACAAGCCTCGCACCTTCATTACAAAAACACCCAACAGCACCAACTAGTGGCTCAACGTGCTAACTGCACTGTTTTCGGTGTTTCTGCATTTCCTCCATGTCGACAGGAATCGTAATAACCTTCATTCACTCAGGCCTGTTCTCTGTTTCTGTGGTCTGTAGGTTCATGTTATGAAGGAAGCCGCCGTGATGCATGTTCATGAATATTGAACGTGTGAACATATATTCCGCGCTGATGCATCATTTATTTACCAGTGCAGCGTGGGCCGTGGGCTGCACGCATTTAGCATTTTTGGGTAATATATATCACTATAACATCTCCATAACTCAGGGAAACGGTGGGATCTGCAGGGAGCGTCGCCGCGATGATAAATATAATGAATAAATCATTGAAATGACTTTGTTACTGTGCAACGCCGCTGAACCTCACGAACACACACCAGGAGCCGGTCCGGGGTTAAAGGTTCTGCCTTACGCAACATAAAATATGAAGCTCTTTCTTCACAACCAGGCCGGATTATTTCCAGATGAATAAATGGTTGCGTTTCAGTTTGTAAATAATGCTGCAGCAGTTTTTTTTCCTTCTTGTTTCCACTGAGAGCTTCAGTGTTTTTAGCCTCAGAATGAATTGACACAGAACCAGAACTGGACCCGGGGGGGTGGGGGTGGGGCGGGTGGGGGTGGGGCGGGGGTGGCAGACGCACTGATGATAGGGGCCATTTAAAGCCATAAAGAGGGAAAAGAGAGGGGAGAGTGCTCATAAATCCACCTTGTAAAGACAGCGAGGATTGTCTTCTGTGTGTGTGTGTGTGTGTGTGTGTGTGTGTGTGTGTGTGTGTGTGTGTGAGTGTGTGTGTGTGTGCCTCTTTCTGCATGCCTGGAATGAAGAGTGTCAAACCAGTTCAAAGGTCAAAGGGTGCACACAGACGCAGGCACGCACACAAATTCAGCAGCGACATGTAGGCAGTGGCTGGAGGCAGAGTGGCTCAGTGTGTGTGTGTGTGTGTGTGTGTGTGTGTGTGTGTGTGTGTGTGTGTGTGTGTGTGTGTGCGTGCTTGGTTGTGATCCAGAGCAATGACTCACTGACAATTGGGAAGTGACCTACATCTCTCCCTCTCTTTATTTCTGCCTCTTTCTTTCATGTGTCAGCTGCCCAGTCATCACTTCTGCGCGGTGAATGACCTCTCTTTCTGTCTCTTAGAGACACACACACACACACACACACACACGCACACACACTGTTCGGATTTTTGTGGTTTGAGCCCTCCGAAAAGGCTTACCAGGAAGCACACCATTTACAACTCGTGTTTGTCATTTGTATTCTTTTTATTTAATCCAATGACCACAGGTCATAAACCTGAAATACAACAAAAACAAAGCATCACAATACAATCACCCGAACGCAACCACTAATAAAGCAAAAGCTTGCAATATCAAACTAAATAAAGTCGGATTAAATCAATCAGAAACTACATTGCCCAGAATGCCTTGCGCTACTGGGCATGCGCAGTTTGAGCCTGGCACTTACGAGTCGCTTCCCATTTAAACAACATGCTCTTAAAGTAAATAGGAACTTAGATCACCAAAGCGCAGCATTTTAAAAACAGATCGGCACCAATGCTTCTCGCCGCTGCCAGTGCTGTAAGCCGCCGAGCAGGAGTAAGACGCCGAGCAACAGCAAATAACAAGTTTGAGCCGCCGCTAGCGCCGCTAGCGCCGCTAGCCGGATGCTAACGCCGCTGAACGCCACAACTCCCAGGTTTTTTACCCCACTGCAGGCTGCGACGCTCAAGCGACGATCAACACTGGCCCGGTGAGGCACACGTTAAGGCACATAAATAAGCATCAACAGTGATTTTAAATCAAAACAGTAGCTGCAACGTACCGACGGGCTGTGTGCTCCTGGTGCTGGCGGAGATGACCCTTTCAAAATAAAACCAACCCGAAGTCCGCCATATTGCCACACTTAAATAGAAAATATATTCAACCATATCCAAAGAACTTATTTTCTTCTTATTTCCCATTACTTACTTCAGATTACTTCTATCTTAATTCAAACAATTTAATGTAACAAAATTATCCAAACCCATTAATTAATATTATTTATTTGTTCATTTATTTTTTCCCTTTTAGCCACCCAAAGTCTCAACACCTCCCACTTGGCCGACTGACTAACAATCCAAGGAGGCCATACCAAACAATAACTTGAGTCTCTTGTTGAGCATTTCAAACTTAAAGTAAAACTGTAATGACATTTGTGATGAAACTAAAGTGCCTTTCGAACAAAAGTCTTTCAAGTCCTTGTAGACCATAAGCACAAATTAACTAAGGAGGTAGGCTCCACCACCTTTCCTCCTACTGAGTGCAGGTTTGCCCTCTAATCACTCAGTTGCCTCCCAGGGTTACCCACTAACTGAAACCCAGTCACCGAGTCCTTGGGTACCCATGGTGAGGACTTGTCTTACCTGCTATTGCTCCTCAGCAGGAATCAAAACCACCAACCTCCGCACATCCCTGCGAATGATGATCGTTGTGGGCATGTTGGAGTCCTTTCTTCTGGTCCTGGACACATCAGCAGCAGGAACGCCCATGCAGGTCTTTATGTCTGCATCCCGGACCACCCCTTTCTCGTCAGGATACGTCGCAACAACCCTTCCAAGCCGGAACTGTCCTCTCAGGGCATTCTGGTCTGCAATCCAGACGACATCCCCGACCTTGAGATTCCTCTCTGTTCGATGCCACTTATGCCGGATGAACAAGTTTGGTCCTGCAAGCTCATTCCATTTTTTCCAGAACCTGTCGACTCCAGCCTGGACAGCTCTCAGCCTGCGCCAAGAGTGGGTATCCAAGTCGATCCCATGCAGATCTCCTCCCTGTCCAGTGCGCCCCAGGATAAGGGAGTTGGGCGTTAAGTACTCCACCGTGTCCTCTTGCTCCTGTGCTCTGGCATCGATTGGTCGCTCATTGGTCAAGTTGGCCGCCGCGTAGAGAAGAGTCTGGAATTCACCCCAGGTGTAGAAGCTGGTAGTTCCACTGAGGCTGTTCATAGCTCTCTTAATGAGCTTGACAGCCGCCTCTGCTGCTCCGTTCCTGTGTGGGGAGTCTGCAGGATGGAAGTCCCACTGCCATTCTGTTCCATTCTTAGCAGCTGTGTTGTCCAAAGACGACTTCTGCAAACAAGTCAGGTGTTTGTGTAGTTCTCTCAGAGCGGGCCTGGCACCCACAAAGTTTGTGCCTCTGTCAGACCATAACTTCCTAGGATGCCCCCTTAGTGAAGTAAATCGGGAGTAGGCCTGAAGAAAACTCTCAGAAGACTGGTCATCGACGAGGTCCGCATGAACAGCTCTGGAAGCCATGCAGCAATACACGACTCCCCAGATCTTCTTCTTGGTTCTCTTCTTAACAGCATCCCTCACTTCGAAGGGCCCGAAGAGGTCCAGTGTGGTGTATTCGAAGGGGTTTGCTCTGCAGGTTCGCTCGTTTGGAAGATCGCTCATCACTTGCTGGCACAGTTGAGATCTCCGCTTCTTGCAAGCGATGCACTCATTGATCACCTTTTTGACTGTCCTCCGACCTTGCACCACCCATGCTTTTCTTCTGGTGCGCAGAAGTGTGGCAGCAACGCCTTCGTGATTTGTCTCGTGAGCTTCTCTGGCGAGCAAGGTCCCCAACCACGACCGGTAGGGAATTAGCGGCACAGCGGTCCCGTCTTCAGCCCAGGATTGAATTCTACCACCACACAGTAGAAGTCCTGTGGTGACGTCTTTGAACACCACCAGGCGGTTCAGTGTTGTGCTCTGAAAGCTTACACCATCTTGGGTTGCAATGGCTAGGTCTTGGAAGGCCAAAGCTCTTTCTTCCACAGACAGCTCAGGGCCCCTCGCCTCCCACTTTGGTGAATTTGGAGCTTGACCTTTAATGTTCAGCCAGGATTCTGCAGCTCTTCGCGTCCAAGCAACTGTTCCGCACAGTTTAGACAAACTGCTGAAACGGTTGAGCCCAACAAGTTGTACTAGAGCCACACTCCAGGGGTTCCTCTTTGGTTTTCCTGCCGTTAGGGATTGACACTGGTCCTTTGGCACTGGCGGTGGTTGCAGTACACAGTCTCTGCTGTTAACACCAACATCAGTGTTGCTGGAGTTTGGTGAGCGTCCTGCTTGAGACCTGGTGACTGCAGCTGAGAAGGCCTTTCTTTGGAGCTTTTTCACATCATCAGCAACTTGAGCTACTATTTCGCTGGCCATCTTGACAGGCCACTCAGCTTCAGGCAACCTCAGAAACTCCGGGCCTTGTTGCCACTCCGACCCTTCATCAAGCTCTTCAGGAGTTGCTCCCCTTGTGATGATGTCTGCTATATTGAAGTTGCCTTCAACCCACCTCCAGTCTTCTACTGGACCAGCCTTCTGAATCTCACCAATGCGATTGGCGAAGAAGGTCTGATAGCCATAACTGTCCTTGTGAATTGCTCCCAGAATCGTTTGGCTATCCACAAAATGGATCCAGTGTGCGACCTCGATGCGGCAGTGCTTCTCAAAGTACCTTTTCAGACGGGTGGCAAAGACTGCGCCACATATCTCTGCCTTGATCACGTCTCCTTTCTGGTCGAGAGGAGTAAGTTTGGCCTTTGATTCAACCAACCGCACGACGATGCCGCTCTCTGTCATCCAACGGAGATACAGCACTGCGCCGTAGGAAGCCTCACTTCCATCTGAAAACGTGACTCCCAATGGACGGCCAATGGCTCCTGGAGGAGTGAGGCTCCTTGGGAACCTGATCTGACCAAGCCTCACATACTCTTCAAAGAGTCTTATGGAGGCCTCCCGGAGTTTCGGTGAGAGTGGGTCATCCCAAGTGTCTTTGGTTGGACTTCCTTTATTTGCTTCTTGGTAAGATTCTCTTACAAGCATTACTCCTTTCTGCTTTGCAGGTGTGGCAAGACCAATGGGGTCATAAAATCCAGCGATCTGGCTCAGCAGTATCCGACGGGTTAGTGGATTTGGAGTGTTGCTTCTGACTTCTCCTTCGCGCAGATCGAGGCCCGTCCTCATCTTCCCTCTCTTTTTGGAGAAATTTATGGAGGTCATTACGCGAAGTTTGTCAGTCTCTGGCTCATAGCCGACTCCCAGTGCTTTGCTTTCCTCATCACGCATCTGGTTGGGTAGAACCAGAGTTTTTGGCACAGGCACAGTTGCTGGTGTGATGCTAGTGTCGGCTGTGACTTCAGACTTCCCACTGTGACCTGAGAAGACCCACGGTTTAAGGGAGAATCCTCCTGCCTTTAAGATATTCTCCACACCTTTGGTGATCTTCTCCAATGTCTGAAGGTCATTGTGGGATGTTAGTATATCGTCCACGTAGCTGTCTTCCACGAGCACCCGGCGCTCTTCGACCAAGCCTGCAAACTGGTGCAGATTGGCTGTTTCTCTCATGGCGATCTGCGCGATAGAACCAGCTGGTTTATCGCCAATGTTTACTCTGACAACAGCAAATACTTCAATCTCATCCTCTGGATTATCTCTCCAGAGAAATCGATGGAGATGTACTTCTCTGTCTTTTAGCCAGACTGAATTATACATTTTCCTCACGTCACCTAGGGCGGCGTACAGTCCAGATCTGAATCTCAAGAGCACTCCTCTTATCTGATTTAGGACATCTGGTCCCTTGTGCAGTAGATCATTCAAACTCACTCCCATGAATTCTTGACTACTGTTCCAAACGATCCTCACTGGAGTAGTGATTGAGTGAGGATTTGGGGCAACTAGATGGCTGATATACCACTTAGGTCCCTTCCAGTCGTTGATTTCCACATCTGTGAACTTGACAGCAGCTCCTCTTGAGATCATCTCATGGATTTGCTCTTTGTATGCAGCTTTCCATTCTGGCTCTTTCTCGAGGCGCCTTTCTGTGTTCAGAAAGGTTGCTTCCACTGCACGTCTGTTGTCTGGTAATGTTGAAGGATCTCCCCTCCAAGGGTAAGCTGCGTCCCAGTGGGGGAACTCACTGTGCTTGTCAGCTTGCATATAGGTAAGGCATTCCTTAATTTTTTCCATTTCTCGTTCCTCTCCGAGGGTCATTTCTTTGCCTCCAGGAGAACACCCACCGCACTTGCAGCCTCCACATTGAGGGTCACACGCTGCACCAACACTGTCCCACTTGAACCATTCGAGGACTTCTTTGTTGGTTGTTGCTGTGCTTCGGAGTATTGGTCCTTTCACTTGAGCTTCGCTGGGTCCTGCTGGATCCATGCGAAGTTCCTTGTACATGCTTGAAGCCGTTCTCATTGACCGAGCGAAGTGAGTTTCAGACCTGTGTACTTCCAGGTCAATCTCTTCAAAGAGGCCAGGATGGGTTCCTCCAATAGCCTTCCCCAACGGTCCATCCCAGAGGACGAGGTCTCCCACCTTCCTGATTGGTTGTGGGACCAGGCGGCCTTCTCTGTGGCTGATCAGTAGATCGATTTTGTCTGGGCGGACTAAGTCCTGAAGCGCTACATCAGGGAAGAACTTTTGCAGTTGGTGTGGTGTGACTGCTTGGTTCACCTTTGCAATATTATCCAGGCCGTAACAGATAAGTTTCTGCTCCACCACTGTACCTTTCGGAGTCTTCACTCGAAGCCTCAGGGTGTATCTTTTGGTGTTGACTGTCTTCTCCATCTCTCCGACGCCTTGAACAATCAGCTTTATGTTCTCCCCTCTGAGCTTAAGACGTTCTGCAGCTTCGTTGGAAATGTAGTTGGTATCCGAAGCCAGGTCGATCAATGTACCAATTAGGTGGCCTGAGTTTGTTGTTGCTTCCAGTAGCATCATTATAACTGGATGCTCCTTCAGCTCACAGTCAGTGTTGGCACACACAGTTGTAGAGATCTTGTTTGAGAAAGCTTCTTTGAATTCTGCCTTGAGCTCAGGAGACAGTTTAGCAAAAAGCTCTTCTTGTTTCTCTGTTAATCCAAGTCCCCTTCTTTCTACTTTTGTGTTGCTCTGCTCGTCACTCTTACTGTCTTTCTTCTTGATCAGTGGCTTTGGACAGAGCAAGTAGTTGTGACCTGAGGACCCCTCTTTCCGACAGTCGTCTCTTGAGCATAGATATTTTTGAGTGCAGCTCCCGTCTTCATCGTGGATGAGTAAGCACTTGAAACATGCTCCTGCTCTCTTTAACTGAGCTTTCTTACTGATGAGGTTGAGCTTCTTGAAGACTTTGCAGGCAAACAGTCTGCCTGCATGCTCGCTGTCTCCACATGCAATACATGAGTTTGGTCGAGAGCCTCCTTGAGTTTTTCCCAAACTGGCTTTGGTGAAAGCTTTCTTTTCTTTCCTTCTGTCATTTGCCCTCTCTGGATTGTCAGCAGAGGCGGGCTGTAGCTGATCCAGCTCCTCAAGGATGTCCTCTTGCTTTTTCAGGTACTGCAGCAGACAATCAAAGTGGTTTTGTGGTGAAAACCCACTTCCAGGATCACCTTTATGGGTGAGCCACTTCTCCTTCAGGGACTCAGGAAGTTTACTTTCAATTGAATGCACAACCACTCGATTTTTTACAGCGTCTTCCTCACCCAAGACTTGGAGGTCACGTAGAGCTCTCTCCACGGCCTGAATCAGTTCGATCGTCTTTCTGGGGTGATTTCCCTTAACAGCTGGAAGTCCTTGCACCTCTTTTGAAATCAGCAGCACTATTTTTGGCTTGTTTCCATATTTGTTGTCTAGAAGCCTGAACACGTCATCGGAAGAGCCACAGCTGGATAACACAAGGTCCCTCTTAATCCTTTCATCGAGGCTGCTCAGTAGGTGGAACTTCTTTACGTTGTCCAACCCAAGAGGGTTTCCCAGCTGCTGTAGGTCCTCCCATTCAGCTTTCCAGCGGTAGTACTCTCTTATGTTACCAGAGAACATTGGTAGGCGTGCCCGCTCCAGACTAATCTGCGGCTTGAAATTGTATGGGATTGGGTGTGGGCCAGAATCACCCTGCAGTGTGTTGAAGGCATTAGGGAGTACACCGTAGCTCAGACTGGGTGGCATGTGGGGCAGGCTAGGCTGGGGGCCACCGACAGGGTTGTGAGAATCTAAAGGGGAACTCAGCTCAGGTTTAGGTTGAGCACTGACAGCAGCTTCTTTCTCACTGGCTTCGTCATGCTCTTTATCCTCACCTTGTTCTCCTGCACCATCTGAATTCTCACTCCGCTGGTCCCAGCCTCGGAGGCTGCCTTGCCATGTCCACTCATCCCACAGCTTCTCACGCCGTTTCTTCAGCCTTCTAGTACAATCTTTGGTCTCCGTTACGTTGGCTCTGGGAATCAAATCCATCCACTTACTCAATCCGTTCTCGAGTTCGTAGACATCCCGCTCCAAGCTTCGATTCATTAGTTCACGCTGCCTTCCGGTCATCTGGCGATGGTCAGCTGCCTCGGCCTTGTCCATGGCTGACTCAGCCTCTTTACTGAGGTTAGTGATTTCCTCCTCAGCAAACCTGGTCCAGAAGCTTTTTAGGACGACATGTTCAACCTCATCAAACTTACAGTCACACTCTGCTGTTTTCTCGTCGACGTTGTCTGCCTTTTTTGCAGCTTCTTCACTGTTCGCTTCTCTCAGGGCCATGGAGTAGTCAAATCCAGCATCTCTAACTCTGGAGTGGTCCACTTTAAGGTTCCTCCACTCACTTCTCATTTCACCTTCTCCCAGTGCATTAACTCTGGAAGTAATGTGGTTGGCTCTTTTGGTGAATGCAGTCTGAGCTGCTGAACGCTTCTGCTTCAGCCTTTCCAGCTCCTCCTCTTTTGTTGCCATCTTGGTACCTTTTGCCTTTGTTTGACTGAATAAACTTTATTCCAACTGGGTTTAAGTAGTCTTATTTTTCTGTAGACTCTCTCCTCTTTTTGGTTTCAATAGTTTATTTATCAGCCATTAAGTTAGCAGGTGGGCAGATGACTTTGTAGGTGGGCAATTTGCCGTTTACAGATGTTGAGCAGTCTTTACTTTGTTTCACCTTTTTCTTCAGAACCGAGCCACGGTTTATGACTGTTCGGATTTTTGTGGTTTGAGCCCTCCGAAAAGGCTTACCAGGAAGCACACCATTTACAACTCGTGTTTGTCATTTGTATTCTTTTTATTTAATCCAATGACCACAGGTCATAAACCTGAAATACAACAAAAACAAAGCATCACAATACAATCACCCGAACGCAACCACTAATAAAGCAAAAGCTTGCAATATCAAACTAAATAAAGTCGGATTAAATCAATCAGAAACTACATTGCCCAGAATGCCTTGCGCTACTGGGCATGCGCAGTTTGAGCCTGGCACTTACGAGTCGCTTCCCATTTAAACAACATGCTCTTAAAGTAAATAGGAACTTAGATCACCAAAGCGCAGCATTTTAAAAACAGATCGGCACCAATGCTTCTCGCCGCTGCCAGTGCTGTAAGCCGCCGAGCAGGAGTAAGACGCCGAGCAACAGCAAATAACAAGTTTGAGCCGCCGCTAGCGCCGCTAGCGCCGCTAGCCGGATGCTAACGCCGCTGAACGCCACAACTCCCAGGTTTTTTACCCCACTGCAGGCTGCGACGCTCAAGCGACGATCAACACTGGCCCGGTGAGGCACACGTTAAGGCACATAAATAAGCATCAACAGTGATTTTAAATCAAAACAGTAGCTGCAACGTACCGACGGGCTGTGTGCTCCTGGTGCTGGCGGAGATGACCCTTTCAAAATAAAACCAACCCGAAGTCCGCCATATTGCCACACTTAAATAGAAAATATATTCAACCATATCCAAAGAACTTATTTTCTTCTTATTTCCCATTACTTACTTCAGATTACTTCTATCTTAATTCAAACAATTTAATGTAACAAAATTATCCAAACCCATTAATTAATATTATTTATTTGTTCATTTATTTTTTCCCTTTTAGCCACCCAAAGTCTCAACACACACACACACACACACACACACACACACACACACACACACACACACACACACACATATACACACTCACAGTTTGTCTGGGAATGTGAGGGTTTACTGACCAGGTTTGACCTGAGTGTGAAAAGAGGGGAGGAGGTAGCTGGCTGCAGCTCCGTTCTCGTATTTCTATCCTTGTCGGGGCCAAATGTCCCCACAAGGATAGCAAAACGTGGAACGACGTGCCTTGTGGGACCTTTTTCCGGTCCTAAGTAGGAGAAACAGTGTTTTCTTGACCATGTTGTTGTTACTGAAAAAAGTAAAAGTGCAAAAACATTTCTTTAGGGTTAGGCTTTGTTGTGGTGTGGGTTAGGGTTAGGGTAAGGGTCAGGGTTAGGGGCTAGACATGAATGGGAGTCAATGGAAGGTCCCCACAAGGATAGAAATACAAGACTGAGCGTGTGTGTGTGTGTGTGTGTGTGTGTGTGTGTGTGTGTGTGTGTGTGTGTGTGTGTGTGTGTGTGTGTGTGTGTGAGTGTGACATTGCCGTCAGACAGAAGCTAAAAGAGGGGCTGTGGAAAGTTGGTTATTAATTCATCCGTTGGAGACAAAGTCCCGAGGCGGCGTCGCATGTTTCTGCCCGCTCTCCCTCCTGTCCAGGGCTCATGAAGGCACATGTGCTAAAAGAGAGGCATCGCTGCGGTGTCGCTGTGGCTGCTTGGTCAGCCCGGCTCGTCGTTTCGGCCAGCTGACGTATTCGCATTGACAGACGGTTCCACCACGAGGCGTCGATCCGGCTGATCACGATGTGAAGAAGCAGAAGTGCTGCTCAAAGGGTTCATTGTTGGGCCACGCTCGGCCGGACCGCAGCGCGAGATCTGTGGTCGGCCATGCTTCTGCGTGCACTGAAGCAATGTGCCACAGGAGAGCTTTGAACACTGATGCAGTGCAGTATTGATCCAGAAGTCGTCGTGTGAAGGCAGGTTAGAGGTGTGGAAGCCGAAGCCTCTGGACGGCTGTGGTCGTGTCAGTGACCGCGGGAGTGAGTCCCTGTGGGATTTTAAATAGTTGAAGAGTCAAAATCAAGAGACGACGCATTCAAAACTCAGTCACCATCCAGCAGAGAGCCTCAAATCGCGTCTCCAATGACATTGTTTGATACCTGGAATTAAGTGAGCAAAACAGCAAAAAAAAATAATAATAATAAAAAAAAATCAACTTGAAGCACTTAACAAATACCAAGAAAAATCCTTAAATTGCAAAAAAAAAAAAAAAAAAAAAAAAACCCTAAACCGTGAAAAGCATTGAAAAAAACCCTAAAACAGTCAAAATCAATGCCTTGACTAAACTTGCGAGAAGTTCCGAGGTCTATTAGAAAATTCGTTGTTTCGTTTGGCTCATTCTTCATGTTTTGTGTAGTTAAAGAACTTGATTGATCATCTCGCATGTAGAGCAGTTAAAAAATATCCAGAATGGGATCGTTTGCCTCGATCTGTATTCCTACACAATGTTTCCCCCAAACCGAACTCTGTTACTGTCAGTGATCAATCGCTGCTTCTGGAAGCCAAATCTGTATGCAGCAGTGGCAAACGGTGTTCACAGGTTGTAGGAAAATGTAATTAAAGACGTGTGCGTGCAGTTTGTTACCTCTCGCTGTCTCTGGGCCGGCGGAGGAAAGAGAACGCTTTGTTCTGGAAGGACTCGGCGGCTCCTGGATCACCTGGTGAAAACTCAACTGGGAGCAACGGATCCGCTAATATTTACCGCTGCCGCTATTCGATTTGAACTGAACTCAACCTGAACACACAGATCAGCTGCTCTGCCTTCAACCAACAACCGAGCAGAGAGATGTTTGGAAAGCCGAACAGCAGCTGAAGATGAGAGGACACCAACTGGACGCCGCACGGCGATAAGCTAACGGGAGCTAATGCTAGCTCGCTTCAGTCGTCGTGTATTCAGCTGTGCCTTGTCAGTGGCCTGAAGTCTGTCTGTATCACATTTCAGCTCGGTCAGAGCCCCGGCTGAGGAGGTACTCTGGAGGTACTGGAAAAACAGCTGGTACCAGGTACTCGGTACTAGGTACCAGGTAGTAGGTACTAGGTACTAGGTAGTGTTAGTGGAGTCAGGCCCAGTAGGCGCTAGTGGAAAGCACCACAAGGCAGCAGCGTTGGAAAGTGTTTACAGGAAGTTTTACCTCGTGCAGTATTTTGTTTTATTATACAAAGTACAGAATGTTCAAACGGGCTCATTTTATGGCGCTGGCCTTCGTTGTGTAACGACAATAAAGCCGACCTTCCCTTTCACCTTGTAAAAGCTTAGCGAGAGGATCCAGATCGTGAGGAGGCGGCCGCTGATTGAACACTGATAAACCCGGCCACAGGTAAACACAGCTCGGCACAGCCAGCTGGCGACTGGCCCAGCAACCAGCTCCCAGACTATTTTAATCGCGAACGGCAGCAAAGCGGGCCATCAGATCGTCGTTTTATTCTGGGAGACGGAAGCTATAGGCCGTCGTCCGTGGAGCCGAACCCAACAAGTCATTCATGGAGTTCATCAAAATGATGAAAAAACAATCCATCAAAGAAGTTCAGAAATAACTTCAACTGGGGTTCATCTTCACAGCCGGCAATATGAACAGTCCCTTCATTTCCACAGCCAAGAAAAAGACTTAATCACGTTGGAAACTGGATCAAAGCGCACAGTGACCTGAGGGATTTCACAGTGCTCACACTGAATGATCAGAGTCACTCACGGTTTTTATATAATCAAGCGCGAGCAGTGGCGCTGTGCTAAATCAGGCCACACGACTACTTCACAGAACTTCACCAAGCAATCTGCATCCAGTAACTCTTAGCATTCCTCTGGATAATGAAGTCGATCAAACTTAAATAAAGCAGAAATCAGTCTGTGAGCTTGAAAGTCCACAGAGGCTTTTTGTTTATTTTCATCAAGGCCAAATTAGAATAGAGTGAAAAAAGGAGCACACCATTGGAATTAAGTCCTTTATACTGACTGAAAGTGAGTTTTCAAAGCCAGTTAGCATAAGAAAATGTGACAACCTTCACTGTGATTATGGGCTGTCGATAATGGAGCTGGGATTTGACGATGGTCCGTCATTAACAGAAAACCTCATCATTTTACTATCACACCATCAAACGACTTATGAACCCAACAAACCTGCACTGATGTCTCAAATGACGCTCAAAAACATGATTAGCTCGGCCTTTTAAGGAATGGTTTGATATTTCGGCAGAATCAAAGTTTTGATCGCTGGTAGTTTATCTTGACTTCACGGAGGAACGATTCCCTCACTTGTCCTCTTCGCTTCATGGTACTTGAATGGGTATGGTTCAAGTCCTCCAAGCATTTTATTCCAAGTGACCTTTGATTAGGTTGAAACAGCTGATTCTCAGTGACGGGCCTTCCGGTCTGCCCGTCAGGTAGTGCCTAATCCCTGCCACCCGGCGTGTGCCCACACCCATCTCTGTTTGCTGGTGTGTGAGGAGCAGAGGCTGGACGGTGCTAAAGCCACTAGAGAAGCCCAAGAGGCAGGGTCTACTGGAAAAGCCCCTGAGGCGTCCTCCACCCTCACCTTCGAGGACCTGCAGGGGAGCAAGGGCATGCCGGACCACTTTCCTGAATGAGCATGTGGACGTGGATGCCTCCTCTCTCTTGGATGAGGATCGGATGAGGTCCTGTTCTGCTTTCCCCCGTGCAGGTAGCTGCGAGGCTCTGTCCATCCTTTATGTTTGCATACAGCAGGTTAACAGTTCTGTTTCCTCTGGTGTTCCGCTTCGCATCGTGGGAGAGAGCAGCATTGTGTCCAGAATTACATGGTTAACTCCCCCAGAAGTGTGTTTTACCCTCCCCTACACTGTAATCCCGAGGTTCAGCCCACACTGGCTGTCGACCAATGAGGCCCTGTTTCAGCCACAGTGTTTCAAGTGAAGGCCCATTGCTTTTGTGTTGTCTTCAGGAAATCTTTGAAATCCATCCACGAGAAAGTCAGAAACACTGAAAACCATGTCCTCATTTTTCTTGGTCTTCATGACGACCAAGTTGGATTGTTATTATGGTGACTGTCAGCTCTGAAACTACCAAGTCCAGGAGAATCTGGACTGGGAGTCGTGACACTCTGGAGGCCACCATGTTTGTTGCTGTTCATCTGCTGAGCATGTGCAGAAGAAGTGTTTACTACGGCCGTGGTTTGGAGCAGGGATGGAGCCCCAGCACTTTCTAAAGAACTTCCACCCCGGGAGTCATTTTCCGTGGCCTCGGGCGCCGTCGTTCTGTAAACAGACCCATAAAAACACAACAAAACTTTTGTGTTTTCACTTGAAAACATCATGTAAACGAGGCCTCAGAGTCTCGGTTCACACAGAATGAAAGGCAGAGATTTGAAACCGGTCACCTCTGATGCCCTCGGGGGGCGAGCGGGGGGGGGCAGAAAGGGGAGAGGAGAGAGGCAGAAACAGGAGGGGAGGGAGGCAGAAAGGGGAGAGCAGGACTGAGAAAGTTTAAAAGAGGTCAGACGATGCTTTAGGGAGCTGCTGGCTAGTGTGTCAGTGAGAAGTGAGCAAAGGCAAATAGAGGAGAGATGAAGAGAGGGGAGATGGAGGGATGGTGTGATGGCTGAGGAGGAGGAGGAGGAGGAGGAGGAGGAGGAGGAGGAGGAGGAGGAGGAGGAAGAAGAGGAGGAGGAGGAGGAGGAGGAGGAGGAGGAGGAGGTGGTGTCTCATCTTTATTTCTCTCCTCTGTAAACAGCAGTCGAGTTGAGTCTGTCATGGAATGTTTGGTATGGCTGCTAAAGGAGGGGGAGGGGAAGTGTGTGTGTGTGTGTGTGTGTGTGTGTGTGTGTGTGTGTGTGTGTGTGTGTGTGTGTGTGTGTGTGTGTGTGTGTGTGTGTGTTGGGGCAGAGGTCAGAGGATTCAGATGGGGGGGTGGTTGTGTTCGGTCCCTGGTTTCTTAATCTGGGGTCGTGACCTCAGATACCTCAGACACATCGCCGTCTGCTTCACAACTAAAATAAAGCCGACGAGTCTGGCTGCTGAACCAGGAGATGGGATTATTGTCACACTTTAATCTGATCCATCTCTGCAGAAATGATTTGGTCTCTGAATGAGGGACAGTAGGATCCGCTCCTTCAGCAGAAATTGATCTGGTCATTGATTGGATTTTGATTGTTCCTGGTTCAGTGTGGTGACTTGACTCTGGTTCGTGCTGAACCCTGACAGATTTTAGATTTTGAATGTGTCCCGCTCATTATCGATTGAAACTGTGATTATTACTTTGTCCTCTGTTGGTCTTCACCTGTTCCCTGTTGGACGACAATGCTTCTAGTGAAAAAAAAAGAAAAAGATTTTTCAGTTTTTTGGGGGGAAAACTTTCATGATACGAGGCAACAGTTTGAAAACAATGTAGTTTTGAAAGAAAAGAGAAATCCTGAAAATGGTGTAGCTACCCTGTGGGGCCATGGATTGGTGCTGTTGGTTGTTTCTGAGACCATAGTGACGTGTTCTTTGAGTCTTGGGGTGTCGGGATTCTGATTCTTTATCTGCCCCTGACTGAAGATTAGATAACTGTGTTGATGTGTTTGCTGTCTCTCGTCGGGATTTAGCCTCCTGATTGTCTGCTAATCCCTTTAAAAAGGTGAAGCGGAATCCTGAGCATTCAGTTGGTGTGAAAGCTGAGCAGGAAGTTGTGACTTCATTCTTCAAGACTTCCTTTTAGAGTAATGATCTGAAGAAGCTGCGGTGGGAGTTAAACAGCCGAAACTGATCATCCTGAACCTGAACAGGAGAACCCCCCACACGCATTGATCTGTGACCAGATGTTTACCCTCAGTGACCAGATGTTTACCCTCAGTGACCAGATGTTTACCCTCAGTGACCAGATGTTTACCCTCGGTGACCAGATATTTACCGTCAGTGACCAGATGTTTACCCTCGGTGGTGACCAGATGTTTACCCTCAGTGACCAGATGTTTACCCTCAGTGACCAGATGTTTACCCTCAGTGACCAGATGTTTACCCTCGGTGACCAGATATTTACCGTCAGTGACCAGATGTTTACCCTCGGTGGTGACCAGATGTTTACCCTCAGTGACCAGATGTTTACCCTCGGTGACCAGATGTTTACCCTCGGTGGTGACCAGATGTTTACCCTCAGTGACCAGATGTTTACCCTCGATGACCAGATGTTTACCCTCGATGACCAGATGTTTACCCTCAGTGACCAGATGTTTACCCTCGGTGACCAGATGTTTACCCTCGGTGGTGACCAGATGTTTACCCTCAGTGACCAGATGTTTACCCTCGGTGTTTATCCTTGGTGACCAGATGTTTACCCTCGGTGGTGACCAGATGTTTACCCTCAGTGACCAGATGTTTACCCTCGGTGTTTATCCTTGGTGACCAGATGTTTACCCTCGGTGGTGACCAGATGTTTACCCTCAGTGACCAGATGTTTACCCTCAGTGACCAGATGTTTACCCTCAGTGACCAGATGTTTACCCTCGATGTTTATCCTTGGTGACCAGATGTTTACCCCCGGTGACCAGATGTTTGTCCTTGGTCCTGCAGCCATCGAGACGGAGAGCACGAGCTCCGGAGAGGACCTGCTGGTCCCCAGCCCCCCCTCACCCCCTCCTCCACCCCGGATCTACAAGCCCTGCTTCGTCTGCCAGGACAAATCCTCCGGATATCACTACGGAGTCAGTGCCTGTGAGGGCTGCAAGGTATACACACACACACACACACACACACACACACACACACACACACACACACACACACAGAGTTCTGGTTCTGGGTAACTGGGCCATGTGGATCTGGATCCTCAGTGAAGCTCCACTGCTGCGTGAGAGCTCGCTGGGTGTTTGCATAATGTGTCAGCAGCGAGGTCGCAACCTTTCTGCCACCCCGAGGATCTGTAAGCCTCTTTGCCTCATCTAATCCCACACACACACACACACACACACACACACACACACACACACACACACACACACAATGCTTGCAGTTTTTTTTTTCAGATTTGTCGTTCCCCTCCCCGATTCTTCCAGGGCTTCTTCCGGCGGAGCATCCAGAAGAACATGACGTACACGTGTCACCGCGACAAAGTCTGCGTCATCAATAAAGTGACCAGGAACCGCTGTCAGTGCTGCCGCCTGCAGAAGTGCCTGGACGTGGGCATGTCCAAAGAGTGTGAGTCCTGTGTGCCTGTGTGTGCGTGTGTGTGTGTGTGTGCGTCGCCCTCTGCTGGTCCGTTACTGTCATTGACTCAGTGATTTGTGAATCGCTGTTGCTCCCAGTCACTTCCGCTGTGTTTTTGTCCTGTTAGCAGCTGATTAGAGGAGGTTTCCAGCTGTTCTTATTACACAGCTTTTCCTCTTTTCACTGTCACCTCTCTGGAGTTCACTGAGCTCCCGAGAGCGGCACATTCTTTCGCTCAAATTTGCAGATATAGTCTGTTAGATTTTATACTCATTTGGTCATTCCGGTGTTTGGAACACCAGAATTCAGGGGTTTGTAGAGCTGAGCAAATACTTTTGGCAACGTAAGTCTGCCCACATTCAGTTCAGAAGGGTTGTGCGCATACCTGGATTATTTATAGGCTCAGGCTGCTTCCGATGAAACTTTTTCTACTTCCTCCAACAAAGACTGACTCGGTTTATCCAGTCAATCATTTTGAGAGGTAGAAATAGAATTCCTGCGTTGAACACACATAAAGAAATATTTTCTCGAGATAACACACTCGGAGGATGTTCCCTCAGATTACAGGAGTGCCTCATTCTGGTACACATCCTGACTGTTTGTTGCCCTTTTTTCATAACGTATCTGGAATCCTGCATCCAGTGACCCTGGTTTGTATTTAATATTGCTTCAGATTGGACGATAAGTTATTGTGCAAACCGATGTGTTTTTCAATATCATGCCAGTCATGAATCACATTCAGCACTGTGGGATTAGGTTTCTCCTTGTTGGTCAGGACAGTCGCAGTTGGCCCAGTAAACGCTCAGAGCAGCGTCTGTCGCCCCCCTCTGGCTGCGTAGGATCTGCAGAACAATTTTTTATTTGTTCCATTGCCTTTAGATTATTTCAGTTTCATCGTGAAATGTTTTGTTCTCAATAAGATCCAAATTATTCTGCTTCCCCGACGTCCGAGAGGAAAACCTGTTGTGGTCCTCCCTCAGTGGTCCGCAACGACCGCACCAAGAAGAAGAAGGAGGAGAAGCGGCAGAGCGAGGTGGAGGTCTACGTCCTGTCCGCGGACACCGAGGAGATGATCCAGCGAGTCCGCCAGGCCCACCAGGACACGTTCCCGTCCCTGTGCCAGCTGGGGAAGTACACCACGGTACGCCTGCGCCCGTCCCTGCAGCCCGCCGCCACTCCAGACCCCCCCCCCGGCTCACCCCTCCTACCTGTGTCTGCAGAGCAACAGCGCCGAGCACCGGGTGGCGCTGGACGTCAGCCTCTGGGACAAGTTCAGCGAGCTCTCCACCAAGTGCATCATCAAGACGGTGGAGTTCGCCAAGCAGCTGCCCGGCTTCACCACGCTCAGCATCGCCGACCAGATCACGCTGCTGAAGGCCGCCTGCCTGGACATCCTGGTGAGGAGGCGTCCGCGGCCGCCGCGCTCCGGCCGAGAACCCGTCAGAAACCCTCTTCCTCCCCGCCTCCGCAGATCCTGAGGATCTGCACCCGCTACACCCCGGACCAGGACACCATGACCTTCTCCGACGGGCTCACGCTGAACCGCACGCAGATGCACAACGCCGGCTTCGGCCCGCTCACCGACCTGGTCTTCGCCTTCGCCAGCCAGCTGCTGCCTCTGGAGATGGACGATGCAGAAACGGGCCTGCTCAGCGCCATCTGCCTGCTGTGTGGAGGTACTGCAACCCGGCAGAGTGCGCGGCTGTGTGTGTGATGGATGTTTTTTTGTGTGTGTGTGTGTGTGATGTTTTTCTCTGTGTGTGTTTAGACCGTCAGGACCTGGAAGAGTCTCAGAAGGTGGATGTTCTCCAGGAGCCGATGCTGGAAGCCCTGAAGGTTGTTACGACAGTACAGTGTCCTCACACTTTGAGTTCAGGTCACATCGTTAATGTGTGTGTGTGTGTGTGTGTGTGTGTGTGTGTGTGTGTGTGTGTGTGTGTGTGTGTGTGTGCGTGTAGCTCTACGTCAGGCGGAGGAGGCCTGACAAACCGTGCATGTTCCCCAAGATACTGATGAAGATCACAGACCTGCGGAGCATCAGTGTGAAAGGTGAGTCTGAGTCGGTTCATGGAGGTATCCAGAGGTCGTCGGCAGGTCACGGGGGTCACTGCAGGTCACCCGGACGCTGTCTGGTTGTCTCCCACAGGAGCGGAGCGGGTCATCTCCCTGAAGATGGAGATCCCCGGTTCGATGCCACCGCTCATCCAGGAGATGCTGGAGAACTCCGAGGGTCTGGAGGGCCAAGGGGCCGGAGGGGGGAGGGGCAGAGGGGGGGAGGGGAGGGGGGGAGGCAGGCGGGCGGAGACCTGCCAGCGGAGCCCACCCTCCACGTCCGAGCCCTCCCCGAGCTCCTCCCCCTGCTCCACACCCCCGCCCTCCACCTGAAGCTCCTCCCCCCTCCCGGCACATAAAGCTCCCACCTCCACCTGAAGCCCCGCCCACTGAGGAACACTGAACATTACTGAACGGGAGGGCCGACTCCTCCTCTTCCTCTTCCTCCTCCTCTTCGTCCTCATGTAAAATATTGTACATAAGAAAAGCTGAATGAAGCTCAAAAACACGAGAAACAAGAGGTTATTTTCCTAAATGTACATGTGTATATAATGATTCATGCCCAGTGCAGCTACACACACACACACACACACACACACACACACACACACACACCAAACACACACTGGAATCAGAAGTGTTTCTGAGCGTTTCAGACTCTGTGGATTTCTTCAAACCAAAGCAGGGGGCTTTAACACGCAGCAGGACCGGACCCCCCCACTCTGTCAGGTACACGGTCTTCATCCCCACCCCCCACTGTGCACTGAGGTGAAGCTCAATAAAGACAAACCTTCTTCTTCTCTGTGGTGTTTCTGTCATTAACAGAAGAGAAATCAACAGAAATCCAGGACAGAGACCGCTTTGAAAGCTTTTTAATGTTCACCAGATGGTCGATTCTGGTCGTTTATGTAAACTTTATAGCTTTGAATTCAGTTACTCCATTACAAAAAAAGCATTAATTGTGCTAGCTTAATGGTCAAACATTTAAACTTCCACTGTGATTTAAATCACACTGAAGGACATCTTCACATCAGAACGCATTCCCACTGTGTAAAATGACCTGACATTTCCTTTTCAGCCAAATGACTGAAGGCATGAGCCTCATCAGAATCGATTGTTCTGTTAACATTTCATGGAGGCTGTGGTGCTAAAAACCATTAAGATGGATACATTTTAAGGAAGGTGATTAAAGAATGTTTAAAAAGGCAAACTGTTTTGAGACAATTTAGGATTGAGAAAAAAGGTTAAAACCACAGAGAAAGTCAGGATTTCTAGTAGGGATACCAGCATCCAGCCTGATCCTGCACTGAGTTCTCATACTTGAGTGGGCCTGTGGATGACCTGTGACCTCTGGAACTGTCAGCCCCTCCAAGGCCTGCTTGACCTAACCCTAACCCTTCCAGGTAACCCACCCTGTGAATCCGGTTGTCCTTGGCTCTGCGCTGGGAGAACATGGCTGTAAATCCCTCTCCTGGATGTTTGGCTAAGCCCCGCCCACAAAAGCAAATGAAACAATAGCGTTCAACTACCAACTTCACAGAACTTGGACATTCTCAGTGTAAAAGTCCATAGTAAACATTAGAGCTGGCCACAGGCAAAAGTGACAATCTCAAAATGTTTCATTGGCGATAGTTGGACCAGGCATTTGGTTTGTAACGTGAGAATCTTGAAAGAAAAAAATGGTGAAAATTCATCAAAATGAATCAACATGTTGAGTTTCATACAGAGAAATAAGAATTTGTCTGAATCAGACACCGTGTGAAACATCCATCCATTACAAATCAAAACAATCCGATATTTGAAAGGAATTCACAAAATTTGAAGAGATATCCATGCTGTGGTTATTCACTTCCTTGGTTAACTCAATAAAACAAAAGTTCTTCTGCAGACACTGCCTTGAAGATGCCCAGTCCCATCAGATCTGGGGTGGGGCCGGGTCAGTATCTGGATGGGAGCTGGAGAGGGGTGGATGCAGTGAGTGTGAGCGAGTGGTGGTCGGAGAGCTGTGGCTACATATGTAGCTCGCCACCATCACGTCACGTGAAGTGAATAATGGAATTGTAAGCGACTTTGAGATCCCTGAATATAATTGTTATGAAAACCACTTCACTTAATGAGGTTAAATTTGTTGTTGAAAAGACAACCTTAACGACCACACTTATACTACAATTCGTCTTTCGAGGTTCTGTGGTTCAACACTAGATGTTCAGTAGATGTCATAAAAATTGTTGTCTGGCATTACAGTCTGTTAGAGTCTGTATCTTTACTCGACCAAAACTGGACAGGGGAAAATGACACTGAAAAGACATCTTTGGGACGTATCTTAGTGCAGTGAGTTTGTTCTGGCTCCTTTGAGGACGTCTTCTGGATGTGAAGAGACAAGGCCTGATGGACGTTGTTTGAACCACTTTTGCTCGGAAGGTTATGTATTACTGCCTCCGCTTTGTTAAACCTATTCCTTTATAAAATAAGGGGGATCAAACTTTGCGATACAAAAGAAAATGCCTCCTCAGAAAGTGAGCAAACAAAAATGGAGGAAAAGACTCTCCTTCGTACAACAGCAGCATCTCTCAAGTTTGAACAGGAAAACATTTTTGAATAAAGATAAAAATGCTCATTGTTATCAACCTCTTAGTTCATCTCACAATTTGGAAAACAGACCTGATATATGATAATTATATTTTGCATTATTTTTCAGCGCATCATCATCTTTCACATTGTGTGCATAAAATCTCTCATTTGCTGGTTGATCCACACAAAGCTGGATCAGGCCCTGTGCTGGTTGTGTGAGCGCATGAATCTGTTGTAAGTGTCAGCAGACGCTGAAAAGTAAATGAGTGCTCTTTCAAAGTTGTTGAAGTCACTGCATATACTCAAAGTGTAAGCTCCAGCGTTGTCCATGAGAAGCCAGTCCCCCACACGGAGCTCAGGGATCCAGTAGTTCTCCAGGACTTTGTCAATGCAGTCACAGGTCGGTCCCCAGATGACTGACTTGTACTTCAGCTCACTGCTCCCAACAGCCTGTAGGGGGAGCAAATGAGGAAAATTCAATCCACATTTCCATCAAAACCCTTTTTCTGAAATGTGGGGCTAGCTAATGTTGGCTTCCCCTCTTGAGAACCCAATGAACCTTTCCTGGGCAGTTTTCCAAATGCAGAGAGAAAAGATTCTTTGATGTGTCAAAGACTCTGTTTGGTTGATCAGTCGTTAATGGCCCAAGACAGAAAAGTAGTGGAAAGGTTTGTTTTGTTTGGAATTTTGACATCAGTGAATTTATCATCCCTTATGGTGGAAGGACTTGCCATCCAGAGATCCAGAGCCCGTGCTCCTGGTAAGCCACCCAAAGCAGACAGCTCTGGAGCAAACGCCAGAGCTGTCTATGACTGTGTCTAATGGTGCGTTCACAACGGACGCGTCGCGGGCGTTGTGAGCGGCGCTTTTCTATGCAAAGTCTATGGTGGACGAGCGTCGTGGAGCGGCGGAGGGCAGGGCGGCGCATCAGGAGCGTCTACTTTCGAGCGTTTCGAGCGTCGACGCCCATGACGCGCATCCCCAGCGTCAGGAGCGTCTTGAGCGTCGCTTTTTGAGAGTTGGGAAAACTGAACTCTCGACGCGCTGCCGCTGAGCGTCAACCAATCAGAGACAATCCCTCCGGTGCTACGTCACTACGAGTGATCCGAGCACCGATGCGGGCCGGCCAGTGCTGCCAACTTGACGACTTTCTCGCTAAGTCTGGTGACTTTCCAAAGCCTCTTGGCGACTATTTTTTTTTGTCAAAAGCAACTAGCCACAAATCTAGCGACATTTTCTGGTGCTCTGGAGACGTGACAGGACGTCTCGTTGCTGTCGCCCATGAGCAGCGGGTGTTGCCGTGAGCCCCTCCCCCGTCCCAAAGCACTCACAGGCGGTCAGTCTCAGCAGCGCCCCCTGCTGCAGGCAGAGCAGAGAGGAGCAGACCAGCCAATAGCGACTTTTCCGATGACGACGCGGTCTAGCTTTATTTAACAAATAAAGCCGAGCCGCTCTCCTGATGTGATCCGCCATACCTGGAAACAGAAATCAGCCTCCGGCGTGCCAATAAACTGACGCGCGTCAAGAGCGCCGCAAGCGTCGTGAGCTTTGTGACCACCTGGTGTCAAGCGTCATGCTTGAAGCGTCATAAGCGTCAGCTTCGAGGCGTCCCAAGCGTTGACGACGCCCGCGACGCGTCCGGTGTGAACGCACCATAAGAGCATACTATGACTGCATCACTGCAGCCACTGCACCACTCCGCCTGTCAATCTCTTGTTCCATCCCATTTGTGAACAAAACCCCAAGATACTTAAACTCCTCCACTTGAGCAAGAGCCCTCTCCAACCTGGAGAGGGCAGACCACCTTCTTCCGGTAGAGAACCATGGCCTCGGATTTGGAGGTACTGATCTTCCTCCCCATCATTTCACACTTGGCTGCAAACTGCCCCAGTGCATGATGGTCCAGGTTCAATGGATCCAACAGGACAACAACATCTGCAAAAAGCAGAGATGAAATCCTGTGGCTACCAAACCTGACCCCCTACAGCCCCCGGCTGCGCCGAGATATTCTGTCCTGTTCCTTGTCCTGTTCGGCAGCTGGGGCCTTTAACTGTCCGAACAGATTTAAATCTTAGCAGCAGGAATTCCATGACTGTCTAATTCCAGTTCACCTTCCCTATTAGTGAGTGAACAATCCAACGCTTGGTGAATTCTGCTTCACAATGATATGAAGAGCTGACACTCTCGACAAAAATCATTGTCGCTATGAATGCTTGATCGCCACAAACTAGTTATCCCTGTAGTAACTTTTCTGACCCCGCCTGCTTAAAACCCAAAAGTCAAAAGGATTGTGAAGGCCCACTTTCACCATCTATATTGTTATATATGTGTCGTATCTGGGTACCTTTTGTTTTTCTCAATTTATTTTTGTTAATTGAGATTTGAGTCTCAGGGTTCTGATTGTTTTTTTTTTTTTCCTGAGAAATCTTTTGTTTGCTTTCCCCAGTTGTGAATGCATGCATCGCTCTTTACCCTGTGGAGGTATGGTTCAATCTTTACGTCAGGAAAATTGAGAACAGAACTTATGGAGCCGAACACGCCATCGTTGATGTAGTACTCCATCGTTCTGTCCGGGCCACTTTCAGTGTTGTCTGCTAAAAACACAAGGGAAGAGTTAAAATTCATTAAATCAGTACAAACATGTTAAATTTAAATTTTCTTTGGTTCCTGAGACATGAGACCTGAGTGTTGATGGTCATTCTTTTAGACAGGACACTAACGTTGAACAAACCTGTTGGGATTCAATTTGGAAAAGAGCTCCAAACCCGAGCTCATACGGCAAATATTCAAGACATTAGAAGAGTTTTAAGAAATTAAATACGTTCAGTAACAACAATTCAAATGACTAACTGCCCACACTCGATGGACAGAATGTATCTGGATTAGAGAAACATCCATCTTCTGGGGGGATATTTACCACAGTTTTCTTCTGTTTCATTCATCACGGTTTTTTTGGCAATGACGTTCACTGCCAGTGTGAACGCTGACTCCACAAAGTATCGACCTGGTTCTGCAATGATCCTCACCCCACTCTCAGACGGAAAGAATTCATCCAATGACTCATTAATAACTTCTGAAAACTAGCAGGAAGAAAAAGGAATGAGTAACATCATGTTTGAGTTTCTCTAGTATTCTATCCAGACAATTTAACTGGAGCACTGTGACAGACGTTCAGAATAAGAAGTCAGAGAGCTGCTACCTCGAGTCTTAGTTTTGACCTGGATCTCATCAACACACATTTACCTCATCAAAATTCACAAAGCGATCTGTTCCAGTGAACCCTCCGCCAATATCAAGGAGGCTCATCTTGAAGCCCAGCGATTTCTGAAACACATGTATGACAGAGATATTGATCAGAGGTGTGGGTGATTGCTAACTGATATACCGTAAATCCTCTTATAGTAGCTGGGGCTTTTATTTGTCTCAACTGGAGCTGGCACTAGACTTTTAATGGAAGGAGGCATGTATAAGAGAGAGGCTTATATTTTGAAATTTCCTAAAAGAGCAGAAATATCTTTTGACAGCAGTGCAGTTTAGAGCTGGGGGATATATCCAATTAATTCGAATAATTTGATTTTCTCTTTTCAATCGATGTGAAAAAAAATTAAATCTCAACATCGAGTTTAATGTTTTCTGTCCCTCCGCCATTTTTACCGATGCGTGTAATACACACAGTCGCCATACCAGCAGGACTGGCACTTTAGCACAGACAGCTGTCAGTACAGCGCCGTAGCGCTTCACAGAAAAAAAGAAAAGACAAAAAAAAAACAGGCTTATATTGGGAGGTGACTTTTATTAGTTTTCTTCAAAGACGCACCTGGTCATTAACGGAGATGGGCTTTTAATGGAATTCGGGTAATTATTAGAGGATTTACAGTATATTCAGCCTTTGTAGACACAAATCCTTCCTGCCCTGTTTCCCCATCGACTTTCAGTTAACCGTTCTCTTTCTATGCCGATGACTTACCGCCATGTCGAAGACATGCCGAGAATCTGCTATGGCCCGTTTGAAGGTCAGACTGTCAGTGCACAGACACCCCACATGGAAGCTGACCCCGATGACCTGTAGACCCAGCTGAGCAGCTCGCTCCAGCAGTTTACCAGCTGACGACAGTGTGGCACCGAACTTCAGATTGAGTTTTTTCAGTGACTTGGAGTGATCAACAGCAATGCGAAGAACCAATCTGGAAAGAAGCATTTCAAGCGTTAGTCTTTTTAAAAACTGCCCCAAATGTGGAATCAGAACCATACGGAGCTGCTTACGTACTTGGCTTGGGCGTGTAAAGAAGAAATTTTCAGCAGCTCTTCCTCGTTATCAAAAGTCATTGTATCCACTCCCTGAGAGGCGGCGTATTTGATGTGGTAAGATGGTTTGGTGGGATTTGCATAAATGATCTTATCTGGTGTCACTCCAAGAGACAAGGCCAGCTGGATCTCCCCCTGTGTGACAGTGAAGTGAAATTCCAATGAGACATCTTCAAGGAAACTATGCGCGGTAAAATCTTGATAGTAATCCAATGAGTACCTTGCTGGCACAGTCAAAGCCTGTACCCAGAGCACTCAGCATTGAGACAACTGTTGGCTTATCGTTGCACTTGACTGCATAGAAAGGCTTGACCCGAGGTAAGTTTTTGGTCCACCTGAGGTGTGCCTTCAACACACAGTCAAGATTGGCCACAAAGAATGGCTGTTGATTCTCCTGAAGAGAAGAACACTTTATTTAGACAACTGCTACAATCTTTAGAATGAAAACTGGGGGATCAGAAAGAAAAGTGCTCAAGAAGTGCCTCTAAATATATCACAAATAAAGAATCTCTATCAATTAATGTGTCCATGATGAATGGCACGAATAATACAATGTCTTCCTAATGTCGATGTTGGACAGTCCTTGTCACACTGAAAACAATTTAAGACCTGTTCCACTGACTTCAAAGCCTGTTCTATGCACATGTATGGAAGTAGATTTACGAACTGCACAGACTGAGGATTTATTCTGAAAGACGCACTCTAAAAACGTAAGGTGCAAGCAATAAAACAAAAAAAAACATGTATAACATGGCAACGATAAAGATAGGAGCATAGTCTCAAGCTGGGTTATAGGACTGAGAATAAAAATGGGTTTTTAGGATTAGTTTTGACAGTAAAGAGGCTTGTCTGGTGTACAGTGATAACTCGCTCCATAACCGAGGAGCAACAGCAACAGAAAAGGCTCCGTCCCCTCTGAGCTTCTGTTTGGACCTCGGTACCTCCAGGAGCAGCTGATCAGCTGACCTGAGGCGCCGAGCAGGAGTGTCTCGGTGAAGCAGCTCAGACAAGTAAGGCTGGACAATTCAGAGACTTTAAAACAAAATAACATCCAAAACAAATGTGTTGGTAAAAGAATTTTCCACCCTGACAGTAACACCACGTCGAATACTCACCGCTGAATCCAGCTCCTTTATTTTACTGTCTATGATGTCGCGGATGGTCTTCCCATTCTCTAAGATCTCAATATTTTGGTTAACAGGCAACGAGCCAGGCATCATGGGTGATTTTGGAGTCTCTGATGGTGTGAAGGACATCAGAGAATCAAATTATTGAATCGCTCAGCTAATATGAAGAACCACACACACAAAAATGTTGAGTTATTTTTGCAACCCAACAGCTGGGTTGAGACTGTTGGTTAGTTTAATTGGGTTGTTTTCATTAAATATGGTAATCTAATGACCCAGATTGCTGGGTTATTTTAGTTGGCAGTTGAGTTATTTGCTGTTGGGTTGTAATTTCCTTTATACTGTGTTGGGTTATTTTGGACTACTCAACATGTTGGGTTGACACTCCGATACTAAGTGCAGCGATAGCAAAAGAGAAAAAGACTGTTACAATAGAGATGCTGCTGGCAGATTCTTCTAGGGAATACAGAGAGCTTTATTTAGATTTTTACGAGAATCTGAGTTGTATCGTCGCATTTAGGTAAGCAACATGCACGTAGGTGCATGTACATGAAAACCTAGAGCTTCATCTGATCAGTCTTCAATAACACTCCAGTCCAGTTGGTGGCGGTAATGCCCCAAGATGGTGGCCAGCCGCCAGTAAACCAAAGAGAAGAAGAAGAAGAAGTTATTTTTCTTAAAAAATGTTTTGAAATTGTTTATATGCTTAGTTTCTAAAAAATTCTGAAAATCACTGTTCAGTATTTATGATACTGTAGCGGCCATGGGGGCCGCTGCCCCAAGTGACTGTGTCGGTAGCCGCAAGGCACTATGGGTAGGGATTGTTTGGGCCGTTTCGGGCCATATTTCATGAAAAATTGTGTTAATTTGTGTTTCCCGTGATTATGGTTGTGTTTAGTAATTGTGTTTTTGTGTGCTGTTGCCATTGTTCCGTTTCTTTCGTCAGGTTGGGTGTGGTTCCAGCTGCTTTGTTATGCTAACAATAAAGCTCTGTGTTGAAATCTAATGAAGTCTTGTCTTTTGCATTGCCACTACTTTTGAAGTTGCAGCTCCAGCGTCACAAATAACATTGCAAAGCTGGGGTGGTGACTAGAGATGGGAATTAAGATTGACAATTCACTAATTTGTGAATATTGAAATGTAATAAATACATTTCTCAATTTGTTGTGTCAGAATATATTTAATCAATAAATAATTACCACAATATTATATAATTATAAATTAGCAACCCAAATGACTGAGTAAAAAGAACCCAACAGTGTATTCAAATTGAGCCTGTAGTCGAGTTATTTGAACAACCCAACTGGGTTGTTCAAATAACCCAACTGTTGGTTTAAGGAAACCAGTCCAACTTGTTGGGTCAAAATAACCCAGCATGTGTTCTGTCCAATATTTAACCAGTGTGGGGTTAAAAAATAACACATATTACCGTAGATTGTTTTTAACCCAACATTGTTAAGTGTGTAACAAATAATAAAATGATAGATATATAAACAGGGGTGCATAATATTTTTGTCTTGTTCTCAGGGGAGAACCTTGGGTTGTTGATTGGTCCTCACATTTTTAAAAACAATTTTTTCCCATGCCTACCTGCAGCAAGAACAAAAAAGAGGGATAACTGGACAATGTTACATAGCCTGCTTTAAAGGTGCATTAAGGAGTTTTACTACCTTAAAAATACTTATTTTCCACCATAAATATGTTACACATTTTTAATGATGTGTACAATGTGCCCTGACATATTCATTATAAGTACCTCTAACAGCGCTAAATTGTCATTTGAAAGTTGCAGTGCCGGTCCGGCACCAGAACTTTTTTGGGGAAAATTTGAAAGGAATGACGTAATGCGCGCTACAGCTCCTTAAGTTTCGTTTTGTCCGCCATTACTCCGCCAGATGCTTAGTGAGCAACAACTGAGCAGGAGCTTCCAGAAAGTAAGAAAAGACCGGCTTCTAGCACTGCCACAGCTCCAGCACAGACCCCACCAGGTAGAAGAAACTTAAATCTTACTTGAGTGCTACTAAACGAGTGAGGAAGGAGTTCCCCTCTTCCGTGCACGTGAGCCACAAGCACAAGTTTTTCACTAAGCTGCATTACGCCCAAGGCCTGCAGGGGGCGCTGTTTCGCATAAAATGTGCAAACTCCTTAATGCACCTTTAAAGCTCGTGTCCGGAGTTTTGAAAGAATGAGTTTTTTTTTAATCGAACGTCTGGAGGTTCCGCCCTCCCTCTGCTTTCATGAGCAACCAAGCCACGCCCCTTCAATTGTGCACACGCATTATCCGTCGGGTGAAAATGAGAGCCTCCGAGTCCTACAGCAGCCTCCATGTTTAGCTGTTTACGGTGGATGTTCAGCAGACAGTGGATATAACCGAGGTGAGCGCGGCGGCTGCTGCGGAGCTAACTCACCTCTGCCTTGCCGAGTGCGTGTGCTCTCTGGCTGCGCACACGTTGATTGACAGCATGAAAAAACGGAAGCTCGAACTCTATTGGCTGAAGCTGACCGGCGCTTTTTCGGATAACATGGAGGTGTATGAGACGGAGGCGGAGCTCATAAATATATTTTTATATTGCTTTATGCTAATATTATATTATAGTATTGAACCAGACAAACACATTTAAGCTCTGTTAAAAAATGATACATACATTGGAAACGAACGGAAACTCCAGACACGAGCTTTAATTTCAACTGAAAATGAAGAGAAGCAGTGCAACAGAATGCCTGAAACCTTGTAAATTTCACATAATATAATGGTGTTTAAAGTTCTGAAAATAAAAGTGCTCGTACAGTATCTGCTTTTTATCACTGAAACCAGCGGTTTTCAAAGTGTGAGGCGCGCCTCCCCTGGGGGGCGCCAGAGGGCTTCAGGGGAGGCACAGTGAGCTTTTTGTCCCTGTGCGGCTGCCGTACCCCCAGCGGGACTCAACAGAGCAGTCTGAAGTATTAAGCTACGTTCACACCGCCAAGTGCTGTCTGCGATTTTGCGTCAAAGACAAGTGAAAACAAATGGGAACGCGCGTTCCAGCTGCGATGAGACGCAACGCGTCGGACGCGGCGCGTCGTCACGACGCGTCACGATGCGTTGTGCGGCGCGTTGGGGCGTTGGCGCTACGCGTCGCGATTTTGCGTCCGACGCTGAAGTTGGGAAATCTGAACTTTGGCGCGTCGCGATTTTGCGGCAAACCAATCATAGAGCGTGTCCATGGTGACGTCGGCCAGGGAGCTGCAACCGGTCCGCAGAGAAGCACTACGACCATGGAGCGTGTTAAGGCTCGTCCATGCTTCACATGTACGCGTTTCCGCGTCCGCTTTGGAAGGTCCGCGCACCACCGATGCGGACGCGCTTTCTCCCATGCTACATTTTGAGCTCAGCTGTGTGCGTCTCATGCAGGCGCGGTGATCCACGCAGCCTCGAGAAGCTTTTCCGGCTCTACAGACTGTTTATCTGCTCCTTTATTACGGTTTATTTAGAGAAAATTAAGCACATACATTGCCAGTCCATTATCTTTAAGTATTAAAGTTTATTTAGCCTTTTTTTTTCTGCTTCTGAATCGCGGGGTGGCGCCGGAGCGATTAGTTACTTTTTCACTTCTGTCTGCAGACCTTCTCCTCCCTCCAGACAGTCTCTCTCTCTTTCCACGAGTTTTTCACTCTTTCGGTGTCTTTAAGTGGAGCCATCAGGCTGGAGCTCCGTCTACTTTCACTTTTACCGTCATGTTTTGTTCGCTATGGCGCTCTGGCGCAGGCGCACACTTCCGCGACCTGCGCTCAATGCGCAACGCGGTCTCAATTTCTGGCTGCTGCGCGGACGTCCGCGGATCGGTTCGCGCGGACCCTAGCGGACAGGAATTCATGACGATTCACGTCACGCGGACCAACGCGCACCCACGCGGACATGTGAAGCATGGACGGGCCTTTATAATGGCTGTTTACGCTTGCCCAGAGCTCTGGGACAAAACTTCTTCATTTTACAGGGAGCCCCGCCTCCCCACCAGACACGACGCGTCGCGTCTGGTGGGGAGGCGGCTTTTGGCCCCGCGTTGTTCAGCGTCGGACCTCAGAATTGACACGCGTTCAGCTTCTCGCGTTGACGCGCTTTTTGACGCAAAATCGCGTTCGGTGTGAACGTAGCTTTATGCGCGTCATTTTACCCACAACAGCAGAACATTACACTTGAAAAGAAAGCTATGAGTTAGCACCCCCCCCCCCCCCCCCCCCCCCCCCGGTCCGACAGTACGGGTGAACACTGGCCTAGCCGACACACAGATGTGCACCATGCTATCCCCAAATCTTGGTACGCAAATGAGCGTTACAGTGTTTCATCAGGTACGTATTTTTTAATTTGGTAGCGCACGCGCACCAGCGTACCGTTTATGTGCACCCCTGTATATAAACCTCCCAAGGAGCAGAATTTAAAACAAGTAGAATAAAGGTGAAACAGACTCACCGTTATTCAGGTCCTCCTCCATATTCAGAGTCTCTGACGATGTTGAATAGTTTCAAACTGTGAGGCTAAACAGGAGATGATGAAGGCAGTTAAGAGTTTCATGTAAATATATACTGCTCACACTCTGTTTCACACTGTGGCCATTTTTGTTTTTTTTTTTGTGTTTCCTTCACTCCCCAGCAGGTGATGACAGCGGGAAAGTAACTCAGAAGGCAATTTGTGTATATTTTTCTGTTTGAAGTTAGAGAGAACCGCTTGTCATTCTTTAACTCATTTACTTTAGAGAGATGTGCTAAAAGCTGAGGCAATTTCAGCAGGTGATGTTGTATTATGGGACAGGTACAAACAGTTAAGGCATTATGTGAAAAAATTAAACAGAACAAAGAAAAAGGCCTATATGAAAACAAATTCAAGGACGTAAAATCAAATAGTAGTAAAACCTGGAATACGCTGAATGAAGTAACTAAAAGAAACTCAAAATTTGTTCCATCATTTTTGGAAGTGGATAACTTGTTTTTGACTAAACCAATTGATATTGCTAATTATTTAGGTGATTATTATAAACACAAAGTACAAAACTTGAGAAATAACATGAATTCAAAGACAAAAACTGATTTAAGATATACAACTATCAAAAAAAAATAATTATGGAAAATAAATTTTGTACATTCATTTTGACAGAGTGACTGTATCTACTGTAGAGATTGTCTTAAAATCAATGAACGTAAAACCCTCAGGTACAGATGAACTAGATATACGGTTATTAAAATTAGTGTCTGATATTGTTGCAATACCTGTGAGCCATATCATTAACATTAGTTTAGAAAAATGCAGATGTCCTGTCAAGTGGAAAGTAGCTAAAATTGTGCCTCTTCCTAAAAATGCTAAAGAGCCTTTCTCTGCAAAAAAATAGTAGACCTATAAGTATTCTACCTGCTTTGAGCAAAATCATGGAAAAAATAGTATATGAACAAATCAATCTTTATTTTCGTAAAAATGGGTTGAATTCACCATCACAACATGCTTATAAGAAACGGCACTCCACAACGACAGCTTTAACTCAGATGACTGATGATTGGATAAATGACATTGAAAACAAAAAGACTAGCTGGAACTGTATTGTTAGATCTTAGCGCAGCGTTTCATTTACTAGATCATAATTTACTTTTGGAAAAGTTACATTTGTATGGGTTCCAAAATTCTGCTTTGCAGTGGATGAATAGTTATCTGAGTAATGGAGAGTTTATGGTTGTATTCAATGGCAGTTATTCTGAGATAAACAGTCTCTCTTGTGGAGTGCCGCAAGGTAGTTGTCTTGGGCCGTTGTTATTTTCTATTTTTACGAACAAGTTGCCTTTTATTTTGGAGGGTGCCACCATTGTACTATATGCAGATGATTCAACAATTTATGCATCCGCTCATAATTCTGTGCAATGGAATACAATTTTGAATAAAGAGTTAAAGTTGGTGGAGCTTTGGAATAATGAAAATAATTAGTCATTAATACCGAGAAGACTAAATCATTGATGATAGGATCACCTTGTCTTTTAAAAGACTCTCCTGTATTAAATTTGTCTGTTGGAGGTACAACTATCGAACAAGTGACTGAGGCCGAGCTGTTGGGATTGACAGTTTATAGGATGCTCACATGGAACAGTCAAATTAAAAATATCCTAAATAAAATGGGTAAATGGTGCGCCACTGCAAAAAATGTATTCCACGTGGTATAAGGAAAACATTGGTTGAATCAATAGTTTTGTGTCACATGGATTATTGTTCTTCCATTTGGTCGACCACAACAGAAACAAACTTGAACAAATTATAGGTTGCACAGAATAAGGTGGTTCGGCTCGTCCTGAACTGTTCATTTAGAACAAGTATTAATGACATGCACAACTGTTTGGCCTGGATGCATGTGAAAAGTAGAATAAATTATTCTCTTATTAATTTCATAATAAATATTTTAATTACAAAAACACCAGAAATTCTGTTCAATGAATTAACTTTTTTCAGTGATGTGCATCAATATTCTACACGTCAGTCAGATGAGGGACATTTTCTGTTCCCTCGCTGTCGCACCAGTCAGCCTCAGAGGACAGTGCGATATACAGCAATGGTTGCATGGAATTCATTACCACACTTCTTGATTGTTCAGAGACATGCAGATACGTTTTGTAAAAGACTGAGGTTGTTTATATATACACATGATTAAAATGATTAGATTATTTTTATAGTAAATTGTGCGTAAAACTAATATTTTGAAGAATGCTTGCAAATGAGCCATTCTATTTTGATGAAGTATGTCTATTTATTTCTGAGAGTTTTTTTTTTAAAGAGAGAGATGAGCTATCACATTTGTTTGCACTGAGTTATTGTATTGTGTTATAGCGTTATTACGTTTGTGTTGTTTGTTATTGATTGTCTTTGTGAAGGTGTCGTGTTGTATTGTCTGGATGAATGCTGTATGTGCATCCTGTTCTTTCGGATCAGTTGGTGTATTTCCCTTTGTTTAATGATGAGTTTAGACCCCACGAAGAATAGGCACTGATATTCAGTGGCTAATGGGGATTTTAATAAATAAATAATAAACAATTTTAGGTTTCTTGTTAAGGAAGAAACAGTGTCCTTCGTTGATAA